>NC_134830.1:124986414-125227191 GCF_004210375.1 Tachypleus tridentatus | reverse complement strand
AACTAACATCAGTCTCTTCAATAGTCATTGTTTAATTGTTACATACCTTCGATATTATACAACTAACTCTTCCTATTCAACATTGATTGTTTATAGTGTTACATGGCTTCTTTATTGTACAACTAATTATTGTTCATATTGTTACACGATTTCTTTATTGTATAACATTTTTATCTTCAGCATTCATTGTTTATTGCCTTACGTGGCTTTTTTATTAAACAACTTTATTTTCTACAACATTCATCATTTGTAATGTTACATGGCTTCTTTATTATAAATCTGATTTTATTCTCTTGGACATTTATTGTTTATATTGTTACATGGCTTCTTTATTATACAACTAACTATTGTTTACATTGTTACATGGCTTCTTTATTGTATAACTAATATTATTCTCCACAACGTTCATTGGTTAATTGTTACATTACTTCTTTTTTATAGAAGTTACTTAATTATTTTCAGTATTCATTGTTTGTACTAACAAAACTTTGGTTCTGTTGAACTATAACAGAACAAGATCATATCCACTACTGCATCAAGCATATCTTGATATATCTGTCTTTACCTATTTAGTAATAACACAAGTTTCATTCTGCGAACATTACAACAGAAGAAGATCTGATCCATTATTCCAGTAAATATAATTCATGTATGATTGTGTAACTACACAGTCAGCTTGAAGATTTATTACATTTCTACAAATTATGTATAGAAAGGTATATTTATTTATATACACAAGGAAAGAGGTTTCCTTTATCTAATCCATTATCTTCACTCACAACATGATGTTCTATATTTCTCAGAAGATTTCTATGTATTTCATATCATCAGTATTATATTATTCAAGATAGTTTTTATCAAATCATTAAATATGAATACCATATTCAAAACAGGCTTATTATGAAATTTCTTAATTGTGAAAATAAATAATAAAAATTACTTTCACGATCTTATATTAAAATAAACAGCATAATTCTGTAATTTGTCAAATGTAATATTACTCTATTAAACTATACATTTATTATTATTATTATATAAAGATCTTTACATTTAGATCAAAATAACATAAAAAATAAATCAGAGATCTAAAGCAAAAAATCTTAGCAAGTATAATGGAATAACTTAGAGAGAATTACATTATGAAAGCATATGTTATTACTGTTAAGAGAGAGATGATGAGAGCTGACACATTGAAATGTTTTTTTTACTGGATACCTTTTCCCTGGCTTAACAGAATTGATGGTTTATACAGTACATTTGTTGTTAATGTTTGTTAATTATATTATCCAACAATTATAGTGTTTGTTAATAATAATATTAACATATACTAACATTGTAACTCTTTTATAATATTATTCAAGTTGTAGTGTTAATGTTTGATAATAATATTATCCAATAATTACAGTGTTTGTTAAGAATATTATCGAAGAGTTACAGTGTTAGTGTTTGTTAGGAATATTATCCAATAATTATAGTGTTAATATTTGTTAATAATATCATCCAACAATTATAGCGTTTATTAATAATATTATCTAATAATTATAGTGTTAGTGTTTATAATATAATCCAACAATTATAGTATTAGTGTTTGCTTATAATATTATCCGACAATTATAGCATTTGTTAATAATATTATGCAAGAGTTGTAGTGTTGGTGTTAATTATTAATAACTATAATACTGGAACTTTTCAATAATATTTTACAATAACTGTTTTATCTATATTTGTTAATGTTTCCCACTGCACGTCTAACAACCATTCTCGCCATAACTGATGAAATTATATAATATATACATATCATAATAAAGAAAAACAACTTCGAATTTTATGTTTTACACAAGTTAGATTGTATCGGGTGCAAGTCAACATCTTGTAACAACTTTACAATAAAAACAGTATTAAAATACTGAGTTAAGCTATACTGTAATGATAAAACACTAGAAAGATAACACAAAATCAAATTGTTAAACACATAAAATAAATTATTGTAATACTTTTACTCGTGAGATAAAATAATAGACACATATACTTATGTTTTGTTGCGTTTTTTTCCCATCATAGTTTTTATAAATATGGGTACATATTCCCAAACT
The DNA here is from genome assembly GCF_004210375.1 of Tachypleus tridentatus. Taxonomy (NCBI): domain Eukaryota; kingdom Metazoa; phylum Arthropoda; class Merostomata; order Xiphosura; family Limulidae; genus Tachypleus; species Tachypleus tridentatus. The sequence goes on along the minus strand of NC_134830.1, from coordinate 125,225,098 downwards.
TGTAGTAGTGTGCAATTATATCGAAAAATATCAGTAACCTAAAATTATGGGTTTTGTAGAAATTATGACGTAACAGAGTTTGGTCTGTGCATTCTCCAAATCTGGAATTATCCAAATAACCCGCAAAATGACCTCTTACGCAGTTGACAATTTTCAACCATGTTTCCGCAGGAAAGTTTCTCTCTCATCTGGACAAAGGATTTTGCAATTTTGTCCCAACTCGCTCGTTGTTGTAGGACCTAAAATAAACCATTAATTATAAAAATGTTTTTCAGTGAGCGATTAAGCAAGTAACTTTCTTCTTAAAGATACATTTAGTTTTAATTTAGTGATTTGTAATTAATTTACACTATGAGCTAATTAATTTTCCTCTAATAATACCTACATATACACACATATTCGATAAATATGAAAACAGTTTGTAAAAGAAGCTACTGCAATTATTACAACAGAAAACAGATGTTCGTGAAACTTTTAACTTTATAAAAGGTGATTTCATTCAAGAATGCTAACCCTAATGAAATGACTGTCTGTAAGGGAAAAAAATGCTTTATTGAACTTGCAAAAACATCTTAAAATCCAGGGTTCGATTCCACGCAACTGACACAACAGATAGCCCAATAGGGTTTTGCCATCAGACAAACAAACGAAAATGTGAAAATAGGGGGAAATGAGCCTTAACTTTCAATGAAGAAGACATGAAAAACCCTAAATTTTTACAAATCATAGAAATTACCGAAGAACAAAATACTAAAAATTAAAATAATAGAAACGCATAGAGAAATAACCTACTTTAAAAAAAAAACATCACTAAATGTAATCACCCAGAAGTAAAAGCAGAAGTCGACAAAAAACCTATGCAAAATAGTAAAAAACAAAGCAGTATAGTGGAATATACAAATTAATTAGTGGAAAAAACAGGTATTAAAGGGTCATATTTTTTTGACAAATATGGTGACAATGCAGTGTGCAAAATAAAACGTATATACTGTGAAAGTTTCTCTACAGTAAAAACAGGTAGGAAAATGAAAATATGATTAAAAACAACACAAAATAAATGTGAAAATTTTAAACATAAACAAAAGAAAACTTTAAGAATAGAAGACAGCTGGTGAAACAGCTAACCATTAAGGCTAGTCGACCCACGTGTCACCCAGACGAACAACGGTGAGTATACAGATTCACAACATTAAGATCAGGAGTTCGATTCCCTTCAGGGGTATAGCAGATAGCCCAATGTGGCTTTGCTAAGAAAACACACATGATCCGCATTTTGAAAGTGAGTAACTTTCTTGAAACATCGTTTTATTTTTCATAATATTTTCGTCTTACTTTCAAGTTCAATATGCTGTATTATTCTATTCGGGTTTCAATGAAACCAAAGGAAGGATGACACTAAGTAATTATCTTGCCAGACTGTGAACCTGTGAATTCGTGATTCACGTCCCTTTGCCACAAAAATCACACCCCATACTTTGAATCCGTAGATGAATTATAACAGCAAGAGTTAAATTTCACTATTCACTTAGAACAGCCCAAATGTTGGCAGTGGATGCCATTAATTATTGCCTTCTCTCTAGTCTATCATGTGTAATTTTGTGTAAATATCCTAAACAAAATAAAGCAGTGCTTCATTAATAACACACGTTTGTAATGGCCTAAAATACAGGCTGCAGTCATATTATCTGTTGTTAAAATTCAAAATCATATAAAAATCTACTGCACTTATGTGATATACTGATGTTTTCTACTTCAACGTATATCTATATATCAATATCCATTGTATTTATGTGATCTGCTAATGAAAATACATTAGACAGATGTATATTTATGTCTGATGTATTTAAGCCTAATGAAAACACTAAAGAGGAAATTAAAAGCATATTATTTCGTCATTTTGTATTTAAACTTTTATTTTAAAATTATCAATGTATTTTAAAATAATTATATTACAATATTTTGAAGCTACTAAACTAATTAGATCCGTGTTTATTGATTAAAACGCTTCAACAGTTTTTTGTGGGTTAAAGAGGAGTGTCTACGAGAGTGTTAAAACCTGTATACGAAATGAATTATTTACTTATATTATACATTAGATTTGGTTGTATTTTCTCTCTTCTTAGCAATCACAATAAAATTAACAAAAAACTGATAAATTCTTTAAATTAATAACACACTACGAGACTTTCCCATGGGATTTACAGAAGTTCGACAATATGTAATCTTTGACACGCCATCTATGAACAACTATAGATACAATATAAGATAAAATAATGTTTAGGACCAACAAAGCTGTCCAATACTCTAAGCCAAAATAAAACTCTTACATGGGTAAATTTAAAAACAAAAATTAAAGTCAACTTTTATCATTCACATATCTATTAAGCTTTCTTTTAAACTCACACAAGTTTACAGCCTCCACAATATCTGAAGGTAATCCATTTTATAGGCCAATCGCCCTATTTGAAAAATAAAATTGTCTTAGCTGAAGATGTCTTCTACCTTATTTAAATCTAAATTTGTGCCCCCTACTTCTATAATTCTCACTGTTAAATATGAAAAATGTTGATGTATCAACATTAGCAATCTCCTTTACAAACTTAAATACTTCAATCAGATCTCCTCTAACAATTTTTTTCAAGATAAAAATTTTTAAGGATCTTAATCTCTCCTCATATGACAAACCCTCCACCCCAGGTACCACTCTGTTAGTTCTTTTCTGAATCCTTTCAAACAATTTCGTATCTCTCATAAGGTAAGGAGTCCAATACTGAACACAATACTCCAAATGTGGCCTAACCAGTGACTTATACAATTAAATTATAATCCCTTTAGACTTGTATTCAATATTTTTGTAGATACAATCTAGAATCCTATTTTCCCTACCACTACCAAGAGCTTAGGTGGCTTCAGAAACTGATCAACCATTACACCAAGATCCTTTCTCTTCATGACACTGTTAAGGTTATTCCCATACAAATTATACTTATAATTAAAATTACAATAACCCCTATACATTAAATTACATCCATTTATTTACTCAACTCACTAGATGATCTAAATCATTTTGTAAATCAGTAGCATCCTCTTCACAACCACCAACACCCAAGATCTTGATAGCATCTGTAGGTTTAAGTAATTTACAGACTATTCATGAGACGTAAATCAAAATGAGAAAATGTACTAAGACTGAGTACTGAGGTCCTTCACTTGTAACATTAATCCAGTTTGATTGAAGTCCATTTGTAACAACCCTCTGCTTTCTTCCATCCAGCCAATCTTCTATACAATTAGTTTACTTATCCCTCACACCTACAGGTTTTATGTGGCACCTTGTCAAATGCTTTCCTCTACTCACATTCACCAAATCTACACCCTTACCCTCATCTACATAAGTAGTACCTTTACAAAGAATGTCAAAAAGATTTATTAGGTAAGATTTTCCCATAGAGAAACCATGTTGACTACATGATAAATTTCTAAACTTTGTTAAATGACATTGCAAAGTATCTTCTATCAAACTTTTCAAAACTTTCCCACAACTTATGTAAGACTAATAGGCCTATGCTTACTGAAACAACTTATATTACCTTTCTAGATGATAGGAGTGATGTTAGCTAGTTTCCAGTCTGTTGGTACTTGTCCACTATTGAAACCGATTTTCTTCAAAGCTGTAGTTTCAATTAATAAAACTAACTAATGGATTATTGCTCAATTCCTTATTGAATGCATTTATTTCTTTATTGTAAATGGTGCTGGATAACCTTGGATGTTTCTGTAGTACCCTACCCAAGTATCTGAATAACCTTGGTGGTTACTGTACTACCCTAGCCCAGTGTCTGGATAACTGAGTTACTGTAGTACCCTATCCTAATGTCTGAATAACCTTGGTGGTTAATGTTACTACCCTAGCCCAATGTCTGGATAACTGAAAGTTACTGTAGTACCCTACCCAGTGTCTGTATAACCTTGGTGGTTACTGTTACTACCCTAGCCCAGTGTCTGGATAACTATGGAGCTACTCTAGTGCCCAACGTCAGTAGTTGGACTCATCGATTCTTAAACGGTTTATGTGTAAGGTGTATAATTAAGTGACAACGTTCACTGTATTCACCTGGTACGAGTACTGGGTGTTGACGAATCTCTTGAGGGCTAACATGTGAACGGGCAGGAAGTCAATGGACAAGAACTTGCTCAAGTCTCGAACGTCGCTGAAGTTTAGGAAGACTTCACCAGCAAAGTCGTTAGAGGTGATGGTGTCTCTGTCGACCACCATCAGGTGCAACACTGCGCCTTTCATAGTTAAAACCACTGCTGGGATATTAGGGCTAAAATCACAAGTAAACAACAGTGACGTTATCACATGGGAATATAATTTAAAGTTCTAAACACGCAGCTACAAGTAAGAGCACTAACAAAATACTTTATAAAACCCATGGATCGTCAAGTCAGTATTATCCAGAATTAATGTACAGTACTAAACATGGTAATTAAAATACCGTTTTGTCCAACGTACAATTCAAATGTTTCGTTATAAACAGGATCGACAGTCTGGTAACGGACGTGAGTTCGCTGGGGTTGAAATCCAGGAAACATGGCGCAAGGTCGCAGCCCAACTATTACAAATGGGTCGCTCAGACCGGATCGGTCTAATCCAGGTAAACTCTGCGCGTTTAGAACTGAAAAAAACAACTTAAGTCACACAATCTGATTACAGTATCTGGACCTACAAATTCAAGTTACAAAATGTTAACGGACAAATTCAAATCACTGTATCCTAATGTCCTAAAGTAACAGATGTTTTTGTTTTATTTCTTATTCTGATAGAGACTCTAACAAAAATGTCAGCCTTTTCTTCCGAAAACTGTGAAAGTCTTTATCATTTCTGTGGTATAACTGTACCACTAGACACTTGTTTATGTCAGACCTAATTCACTATTATTTACTCAATATCTTGAGCTATCTGAGTGAGGCATAAAACCTTTCTAATCTAATAAGTAATTTTAGTAATATATCCTTGATACCTGTACGTGGATATGTATATGAAAATGCAAGAGAAGGCTTTCCATCAAAGCACTGTATCTGTACTTGGTTTAGATTCTTATGTACATTTAATACCTTTCACAATAAGATCGATGTGATTTTCTGCAGACGACTTGTAACCAGCTCGAAATGCTAGGTGTCCAATGTAACCTAGTCCTCCAGGTGTTTTCTGCCAGAAACAGAAATGATAAATACTACAATAATTTTATATCTACACTCAAGGCACCCAATAAAACTTTGAATTACAATGTACTTCATAATGCATTCAAATACATTGAGGATAAAGTAGTTTATTTAACCATTCAATGCAACTCAGTAAAGCTTCGTGACATGCGCAGAACGAAGTTTAAAGAGTGTCTATGCTGGATAGGAATAAGGTATTTGTATGAAGAAATAGTCAGAAAGTGATAACAAAATATCTTAAGAACGTTAATAAACACATAGCAGAAAAATAAACTTACATATTTGGTTGTATTTATTAAAATCATTTTAAGTCCTTTGAAAAGTCTTTACAATTAATAAAACATACCAGAGTTAATTAAGTGTATTCGATTGACAAAAACAAAACGCTTAACTTTCACAGACTGCTGAAAATTACAGCTACTTTACTCTGTCATCCGGTTTAACAGTGCACTTTACAACAGTGAACTGTAAACACATCTTCTACCGTGTGGTTTGTCAGTTCACTGTTACTACACTGAACTGTCAACCAGTGTTCTACCGTGTGGTTAGTTAGTTCACTGTTACTACACTGAACTGTCAACCAATGTTCTACCGTGTGGTTTGTTAGTTCACTGTTACTGCACTAAACTGTCAACCAGTGTTCTACCGTGTGGTTTGTTAGTTCATTGTTACTGCACTAAACTGTCAACCAGTGTTCTACCGTGTGGTTTGTTAGTTCATTGTTACTGCACTAAACTGTCAACCAGTGTTCTACCGTGTGGTTTGTTAGTTCACTGTTACTGCACTAAACTGTCAACCTGTGTTCTACCGTATGGTTTGTCAGTCCACTATTACTACACTAAACTGTCAACCAGTGTCCTACCATTTGGCTTGCTAGTTCGTTGTAATACTCTAGCTGAAGGTCTATGGTGGACATGGAATGGTACCGCAGTGTTCTCATCAGTTCTTCTATAAGCAGGTTGTTCAGATTACAGTCATGCAGCCCCAACGAAAGAAAGTATTCCCTGACGACCTGAAGATGCTGTGAAATTCAAGGTCAGACTAGGGTTACTCTATCATAAATCTTGTATCTGCCTTTTATGTTTGTGTCGAAAGTTATCTAATTTTAAGACCTATCGAATCCTTCTTCCCTCTTAATCCGTGTCAAGTTTATAAGATACCTTCATGTTACATGAATAACTTGCTAGTGTAAATAAGGCCACAGTTATCCATCTTTCCTATAAAGTGGTACTGGTACCTGTGCCAGTATAAATAAGACTATCATTATCCGTCTTTACTAGTTATTGTAATACAAGTTATATAATAGTTATCAATGTACAAATAATAAAATGGATATATCACCTACATAGTTATGTAATATTTATCTACACACTAATAATAATGTGGATGGACCACCTACATAGTTGTATAATATTTATCTACACACTAATAATAATGCGGATGGATCACCTACATAGTTATATAATATTTACCTACACACTAATAATAACGTGGGTGGATCACCTAAATAGTTATATAATATTTATCTACACACTAATAATAAAATGGATGGATCACCTAAATAGTTATATAATATTTATCTACACACTAATAATAAAATGGATGGATCATCTAAAGAGTTATATAATATTTATCTACACACTAATAATAAAATGGATGGATCACCTAAATAGTTATATAATATTTATCTACATACTAATAATAAAATGGATGGATCACCTAAATAGTTATATAATATTTATCTACACACTAATAATAAAATGGATGGATCACCTAAAGAGTTATATAATATTTATCTACACACTAATAATAAAATGGATATATCACCTACATAGTTATATAATATTTATCTACACACTAATAATAATGCGGATGGATCACCTACATAGTTATATAATATTTACCTACACACTAATAATAACGTGGGTGGATCACCTAAATAGTTATATAATATTTATCTACACACTAATAATAAAATGGATGGATCATCTAAAGAGTTATATAATATTTATCTACACACTAATAATAAAATGGATGGATCACCTAAATAGTTATATAATATTTATCTACACACTAATAATAAAATGGATGGATCATCTGAATAGTTATATAATATTTATCTACACACTAATAATAAAATGGATGGATCACCTAAATAGTTATGTAATATTTATCTACATACTAATAATAAAATGGATGGATCACCTAAATAGTTATATAATATTTATCTACATACTAATAATAAAATGGATGGATCACCTAAATAGTTATATAATATTTATCTACACACTAATAATAAAATGGATGGATCACCTGAATAGTTATATATTTATCTACACACTAATAATAAAATGGATGGATCACCTAAATAGTTATATAATATTTATCTACATACTAATAATAAAATGGATGGATCACCTAAATAGTTATATAATATTTATCTACACACTAATAATAAAATGGATGGATCACCTAAATAGTTATATAATATTTATCTACACACTAATAATAAAATGGATGGATCATCTAAAGAGTTATATAATATTTATCTACACACTAATAATAAAATGGATGGATCACCTAAATAGTTATATAATATTTATCTACATACTAATAATAAAATGGATGGATCACCTAAATAGTTATATAATATTTATCTACACACTAATAATAAAATGGATGGATCACCTAAAGAGTTATATAATATTTATCTACACACTAATAATAAAATGGATATATCACCTACATAGTTATATAATATTTATCTACACACTAATAATAATGCGGATGGATCACCTACATAGTTATATAATATTTACCTACACACTAATAATAACGTGGGTGGATCACCTAAATAGTTATATAATATTTATCTACACACTAATAATAAAATGGATGGATCACCTAAATAGTTATATAATATTTATCTACACACTAATAATAAAATGGATGGATCATCTAAAGAGTTATATAATATTTATCTACACACTAATAATAAAATGGATGGATCCCCTAAATAGTTATATAATATTTATCTACACACTAATAATAAAATGGATGGATCATCTGAATAGTTATATAATATTTATCTACACACTAATAATAAAATGGATGGATCACCGAAATAGTTATATAATATTTATCTACATACTAATAATAAAATGGATGGATCACCTAAATAGTTATATAATATTTATCTACACACTAATAATAAAATGGATGGATCACCTGAATAGTTATATATTTATCTACACACTAATAATAAAATGGATGGATCACCTGAATAGTTATATATTTATCTACACACTAATAATAAAATGGATGGATCACCTAAATAGTTATATAATATTTATCTACATACTAATAATAAAATGGATGGATCACCTAAATAGTTATATAATATTTATCTACACACTAATAATAAAATGGATGGATCACCTAAATAGTTATATAATATTTATCTACACACTAATAATAAAATGGATGGATCACCTAAATAGTTATATAATATTTATCTACACACTAATAATAAAATGGATGGATCACCTAAATAGTTATATAATATTTATCTACATACTAATAATAAAATGGATGGATCACCTAAATAGTTATATAATATTTATCTACATACTAATAATAAAATGGATGGATCACCTAAATAGTTATATAATATTTATCTACACACTAATAATAAAATGGATGGATCACCTAAAGAGTTATATAATATTTATCTACACACTAATAATAAAATGGATGGATCATCTGAATAGTTATATAATATTTATCTACACACTAATAATAAAATGGATGGATCACCTAAATAGTTATATAATATTTATCTACATACTAATAATAAAATGGATGGATCACCTGAATAGTTATATATTTATCTACACACTAATAATAAAATGGATGGATCACCTAAATAGTTATATAATATTTATCTACATACTAATAATAAAATGGATGGATCACCTAAATAGTTATATAATATTTATCTACACACTAATAATAAAATGGATGGATCACCTAAATAGTTATATAATATTTATCTACACACTACTAATAAAATGGATGGATCACCTGAATAGTTATATATTTATCTACACACTAATAATAAAATGGATGGATCACCTAAATAGTTATATAATATTTATCTACATACTAATAATAAAATGGATGGATCACCTAAATAGTTATATAATATTTATCTACACACTAATAATAAAATGGATGGATCACCTAAATAGTTATATAATATTTATCTACACACTAATAATAAAATGGATGGATCACCTAAATAGTTATATAATATTTATCTACATACTAATAATAAAATGGATGGATCACCTAAATAGTTATATAATATTTATCTACATACTAATAATAAAATGGATGGATCACCTAAATAGTTATATAATATTTATCTACACACTAATAATAAAATGGATGGATCACCTAAAGAGTTATATAATATTTATCTACACACTAATAATAAAATGGATGGATCATCTGAATAGTTATATAATATTTATCTACACACTAATAATAAAATGGATGGATCACCTAAATAGTTATATAATATTTATCTACATACTAATAATAAAATGGATGGATCACCTGAATAGTTATATATTTATCTACACACTAATAATAAAATGGATGGATCACCTAAATAGTTATATAATATTTATCTACATACTAATAATAAAATGGATGGATCACCTAAATAGTTATATAATATTTATCTACACACTAATAATAAAATGGATGGATCACCTAAATAGTTATATAATATTTATCTACACACTAATAATAAAATGGATGGATCACCTAAATAGTTATATAATATTTATCTACACACTAATAATAAAATGGATGGATCACCTAAATAGTTATATAATATTTATCTACATACTAATAATAAAATGGATGGATCACCTAAATAGTTATATAATATTTATCTACATACTAATAATAAAATGGATGGATCACCTAAATAGTTATATAATATTTATCTACACACTAATAATAAAATGGATGGATCACCTAAAGAGTTATATAATATTTATCTACACACTAATAATAAAATGGATGGATCATCTGAATAGTTATATAATATTTATCTACACACTAATAATAAAATGGATGGATCACCTAAATAGTTATATAATATTTATCTACATACTAATAATAAAATGGATGGATCACCTAAATAGTTATATAATATTTATCTACATACTAATAATAAAATGGATGGATCACCTAAATAGTTATATAATATTTATCTACACACTAATAATAAAATGGATGGATCACCTGAATAGTTATATAATATTTATCTACACACTAATAATAAAATGGATGGATCACCTGAATAGTTATATAATATTTATCTACACACTAATAATAAAATGGATGGATCACCTAAATAGTTATATAATATTTATCTACACACTAATAATAAAATGGATGGATCACCTACATAGTTATATAATATTTATCTACACACTAATAATAAAATGGATGGATCACCTAAATAGTTATATAATATTTATCTACACACTAATAATAAAATGGATGGATCACCTAAATAGTTATATAATATTTATCTACATACTAATAATAAAATGGATGGATCACCTAAATAGTTATATAATATTTATCAGGGTCAGACAACTGTGTCTGCTCTATTCGAGGAGACAGTACGACTGTGTAGTTGTGTTTCATTGGATTTCACGAAACTGGTAAGTGTGACAACTGATGGAGCACCAGCCATGACCGGAGAAAGTAGCGGGCTGGTAGCACTGTTGATGAAGCATCGAGGAAAGCAGAACAGACAGTTGGTGAAGTTGCACTGTATTGTTCACCAACAGAACCTGTGCAGTAAAGAACTTTGTTTTCAGGCACTGATGGCATTAGTGACGATAATCATTAATTTCTTCAAATCACGAGGGCTCAATCACAGTCAGTTTCGAAGTCTTCTTGAAGAAATTGATTCAGACTATGGTAACCTTGTGTATCACTGTGAAGTTCGCTGGCTGAGTCGAGGAAGGATGCTCAAAAGATTCTGGGAGTTATTGATGAGGTGATATAATTCCTCAGAAGCAAGAACAAAAACACAGAAGTGATTTCCATGACTGATCCAGCATGGCAAGCTGATTTGACCTTTCTGGTCGACATGACACAACACTTGAATGATATGAATTTGAAGTTGCAAGGCAAAAATCAGCTTGTCTGTCAGCTTGCAAATCATATCTCAGCTTTCAGGACAAAGTTGCAGTTGTTCCAGCAGCAAGTAGCATCAGGCAACTTCGTACACTTTCTCACTTTTCAGTTACAGTTATAGAAGAATCAGGATATTGACACACAAGCTTATGTTGGGAAGCTTCAACTCACGGTTTCATGACTTTGATCAATGCAGATTGTTGATAAAACGTTTTGCTGATCCGTTCAGTGTGTCAGTGGATGACTTGTCAGCACAATATCAACTAGAACTTACTGATCTCCAGGCATCTGATGAACTGCGTGCTATTTACCGAGAAAACAGTTTGCTTGACTTCAACAAAACGTTGCCTGATACATTTTCTAACCTGAAAGAGAACGCACTTGTCCACACCAGCGTGTTTGGCAGCACGTACCGTTGCGAACAGGCTTTCTCGCATATGAAACTGAACAAAAACAACACTCGCAATCAGCTGACTGATGATCATCTAGAAGCAGTCTTGCGTCTTTCAACGTCAAACATCAAGTCGGACATTTCTAAGCTCGTAGATGACATGCAGCACCATCCATTGCACTGACTTTGTTACAGTTGATGTATCATAACATTTCTTAGAATAATGTGCACTCTTTGATGTAATCGTTATTTGTGTGTTCTTAAATGTGATGTCCATCTTGTGTGAAACAACTGTGGGCCGATTTTAATCTTCACTTTTTTGTGGCCCCCAACGGTTACGAGAAGTCTGTTTGTTTGCGGCCCCTGACTCCAAACCTTTGTGTACCACTGACCTACACAGTTATATAGTATTTATCTACACACTAATAATAAAATGGATGGATCACCTAAATAGTTATATAATATTTATCTACACACTAATAATAAAATGGATGGATCACCTACATAGTTATATAATATTTATCTACACACTAATAATAAAATGGATGGATCACCTACATAGTTATATAATATTTATCTACACACTAATAATAAAATGGATGGATCACCTACATAGTTATATAATATTTATCTACACACTAATAATAAAATGGATGGATCACCTACATAGTTATATAATATTTATCTACACACTAATAATAAAATGGATGGATCACCTAAATAGTTATATAATATTTATCTACACACTAATAATAAAATGGATGGATCACCTAAATAGTTATATAATATTTATCTACATACTAATAATAAAATGGATGGATCACCTAAATAGTTATATAATATTTATCTACACACTAATAATAAAATGGATGGATCCCGTATATAGTTATATAACATTTATCTACATACTAATAATAAAATGGATGGATCCAGTATATAGTTATATAACATTTATCTACATACTAATAATAAAATGGATGGATCCAGTATATAGTTATATAACATTTATCTACATACTAATAATAAAATACGATAGACGAATCATGTACATTGTTTTGTAGTGAATACAAAGTTTGTTGAACAGGTTGTGGAGTGGAGTACCTTAGCATGTTGTACTAAAACAAATAAATAAAAATTATTCTCAGAATTATATTTTAAGAAAAATAGTTGAGTAATATCATGCCATTTCAACCAAAGTTTACTTTAAGAAAACTTGTGTTTGGATATAAGATAAAGTTAATTCTCTTTTGTTTCTAATTGTATATTCTCGTTAGTTTTTTTAACTCATTCAACACAAGAGATTTTGATGTTTTTTGTTTCTTGTTATAATTACCTGGTAGATCATCTGAGCATATTCTGGCTTCATCTGGAACAAAAACATTCTTACATAAACACATTGTTTAAAAACCAGAAACACTTAAAAGAATAATATACAATGTTTACTTAGATCAGTGGTTCCCAACCAAGGGTGCTCGCAAACCCTTGTGGGTGCGAGATAACATTTGTTTTGGCCACCTTCACCTTTATTCTCAAATAAATAATTACTGTAAGGGGTGCGAGAACATATTAAATTTTTTTTTAGGGGTGCGGGGCATAAAAAAGGTTGGGAACCACTGACTTAGATGTTAAAAACAATAATAAAATACGCTGTTTCCTTAGAAATGAAACAGATTACAACAATAAAGTACACTTGTACATGGAAATAAAACTAGTTGAACAATGAAATACATGATTTGTGTAGAAATAGTTTTGGACAATAAAACACACTGTTTTCTTGCATATTATAAAACATTTGATGATAAAATATACCATGCATATAATAATAAAATATTTGAAATGACAAAAATAATAGTTAAAACAACCACAAATTAAATTCAGCTGTGATAGCATATTTCTTCCTTTTTGTTTACTTATGAGTAATGCACAAAAACAGTGGTATTTTGGAATGTGTTTAAAGACTCGCGTATGACTTTCTTATAGTATTCCTACTTTACAAAACTTACCGATGTCTTTAAAGTAATTCACGTGCTACTAAACGATATCGTTCAAATAGTTCAGGTACTACTAAACATACAGATATCTGTCAAATTCGTTCATGTACAACTTAGCGTAATTATTCGTTTATGCACAACTTAGCGTAATGATATCCGTATAATTAGTTCTTATCTTTATATTGAAACACACATTCTGACCATAATACAGTAAAATATAAACTCCGTCAAATACATGATTATACCTGTGTTTTTCTTATAGGAAAGCCACTTAGGGGTATCGAATCCCTGGTTTTAACGTTGTAAATCCGTAGACTTACCGTTGTCCCAGCGGGGGAGTGATTGTATCTAAAACAAAATCTAAATCCGTACCCCATTTCGAAATCCGTCAATAACCTCTCTCAGAATGGAAACCCAGACTTTGTTGAGGATGAGGGTAAACATGTTGGGTTTGAGGTGGTGGTGCAGAATACGGAGGTTTTTATCCAAGTAGGCCAGCAGTTTGTCAGCGTCCTACGAAAACACACTTAATAAGTATGAAACTGGTACAATTAAAAAAAAACAAGATCCTGTAAACTATAAATCTGGTACAGTTAAAGAAACCAAGGTCCTTTAAGCTATGAAATCGTACAATTAAAGAAACCAAGTTCTTTTAAGCTATGAAACTCGTACAATTAAAGGAAACTAAAGTTCTGTAGCCTATGAAATTGGTGCAGTTAAAAACACCAAAGTCCTTTAAGCTATAAAACTGGTACGTTTAAAGAAAACAAAGGTCCTTTAATCTACGACACTGTTACTGCTATAGTTTCTTTATTCTAAGGTTACTGGTGACTAATGTAGAACAGCAACAACTATAACCAGAGCGCTGTCGAATGTCGGACCTTCCTTCTTCTAGAGTAAACTGGTTATGGTGTTGTAAATGAATGAGAGATATATAAATATATGAAGGTCATTTGGGTTTTCGGGTAGTGATTTTGTATATTTTTCAATGTGCTGTTGTTAATTACTCATTTCTGGTGCAACAGAGTTGGAAACGAGATATTATGTAAACACATTTTTACATAAAACTCCTGTTTCCAATTGTGTTCTACCAGAAACGAGACAGAATTAACAACAGTGCTTTGAAAAATATACAAAATCATTTCCCGGAATCCCAGTTGGCCTTCATGACGTCACTCAATTTCTTTTACATATCAGTCATTCAGTTACACCGCCATTCCCACCTTACTCCAGAAAAAGGTCCATCTCTCGAAAGCTCTCGGGTTATAGGAGTTGTTATTGAACGTACGTGTTTTTCTTGACATACTGAATAATGTGTTATAAGTTTATTTACTCTATGGTTACTGTAAATTGATATCAGCTTGTTTTACCTTGCACTGTTGTTGAGGTTTCAGCCATCCACCAAGACAAGCAGAAATGTGTTTTCCAATCATTTCTAGCAATATCTCTAAAACTCTTTCTCGTATTCCGGACACCTGCTGGTCGGCACTCTGGTACAGTTTATGTAGAATGTTCATGGTATGGGTTTTCATGACTGAAATCCCACTAGATGTCGCCACCATATCAGTGGCTTCCTCCCATTTCATTCGACGTGGAAGATTTTGCATGTATTCCCACACATGGTCCAAGTTATTTAGGCATAAACAAAACTGAAAACGAAGTAAAAGAAATTCTTAGAAACAAAACTGAAAGCAGAATGAAAGATGCTCTTATCAACAAAACTAAAATCAGGGAAAAAGAAACTAAGTTTTAAAGTTACATTTCGTTATCTAATTCAAACGATATTTCATGGCATTACAACAAAATTTCACTTAAAAATAGAGCCATTATTTATTAAATATATCACACAGATGAGGTTAAAACGTAAAGTTTCCAATACAACGACCATACAGATAAGGTTAGAGCATAATGTTTCCAATACAACACCCCCCGCTAGTACAGCAGTAAATCTATGGATTTATAACGCTAAAATCAGGGGTTCGATTCCCATCGATGGGCTCAGCAAATAGCCCGATGTGGCTTTGCACACACACACTCCAATACAACAACCACAAATATAAGGTTAAAACGTAATGTTTCCAGCACCACAACAGCTGTAATTTTTGGATATTATTGCAAGGTTGTCGGTGTTGGTAACTCATAATTTTGAATTGACAGAAAATTAGTAAAACAACTAGTCAAACGCGCCCACCATTTGGGGCTACTGTTGAATACCCAGTAATATACCCTTAGCCCCAAAATTCAAAGCGATTTTTTCTCGATAACAAAAAAACAGACAGTAGACTCGCAGATCCATATTCCGGCACACTAAACGCTGGACAATGCTCGGCCCGTTGTTTAACATAGGGATATAACGTTCTTAACTATTGAGGGATAATGTCGTGACTGTAAAAACCATATAGGATTAAAAACAGAAACTTATAAAACATGACAAAACCTTTACGCATTTGACAAGTGAATTTTTATTTGTTTCTTTCAGAATTTCCGCGTGCAGTCACAAAAATGAGCTATTTGAACATAGCTGCTCCTAATTTTAAACTGGTACACAAGTGAACAGGCAGCTGGTCAGTAGCACCCACCGACAACTCTTCTTTGACCGAAAAGCTAAATTTGACTGTCACTTTCACGCACCATGGAGTGCAGAGCGTGTTTTGCGGCAACGGGCTCCTAGGATTCAGAGACAAAATACGCTCATTACTAGGCCATGCCCAGCCCTTAGCAGGTGAACCTACTTTCTTTAACAGTGACTCCGCTCACGAGTACATGGTTTATCATCACGAGTTACCTGCCGAGGCACGATGAATGGCAAAACATTCTGATTAGAACATGTGTACTTAGCCTGTTCCTCCATCTTCTCAGCATACAGCTTTGATCCATCACAGATAACCTGAAAAAAAAATAGCAGGAATTATTGCATAGGAACATCTTGTATTTTCCTAAGCCTAATATCCGATTTACAATTTAAAGATTGAACCGATAATGTTCATTTCTAAACAAGAAACCACTTGTACTGTAAAAGGATGGATTGTGGGGATATTGGTTGGCAGCTCCAAGGAAATATCAAATTAAAATTCAGGTTATCCCTGTTCAGAACTTTCTCACGGCAACACTTAATTTTTTTTTTCATACAGTGACAAACACTGTTTGTCATATGTTTCATATGTTTTAAACACTTCCGGATTTGTCATTGTTGTTAAAAATTAGAAGATCTTTTTATAATTTAATAATGAAAAATTATTTTGGTTTTCTTTGCTATAAAAGCGACCCACAGTAAACATCTTCACCTTTGGCCCTTGGGAATCTCACTTTTGACCATTATTACTGTTTTAGAATTGTATATCTGAAAGGTGATCTATATACACTGCTGGCCAAAATCTTAAAGCCAATAAACATAAAGAAAAAATATGCATTTTGCGTTGTTAGACTCAACCACTTATTTGAGTAGAGCTTCGAGAGATGAGAATAAGAAAAGGGAAAATAAAATTAAAAAGCTTTATAGCATTTAATAGAGAAAATGTGACCACGATGAAGCCTAAGTGAGCCTAAATACTAGCTGTTCAAACGTTTAAGACCATACCAAAAAGAAGTCCAAAACAGGGTAGGAAATGCCCAACAAGAGGTCTCAGTAGTGAGTTGCACGACCGCCATTACGAATAACTGCAAACATTCGCTTTGGCATGGTCGATAAAAGCGTTTGCAGAAGGCTGGCTCGAATGTTATTCCAAGTGGTGAAGATGCACTGTTTGGAATTGACGTCCATTTCTATAGACTTCCCTTGCTATCCACCCCCAAACGTTTTCAATGGGGTTCAGTTCGGACAAACACGCTGGATGGTCCAAAAGAATCACGTTATTCGCCATGAAAAAGTCCTTTGTCTTGCGAGCATTGTGGATTACAGCGTTGTCCTGCTCTAAGATCCAGTCATTTCCACACAAGTGAGGTCCTTCAGTCAATAAGGATGCTCTCTCCAACATGCCAATGTAGCCAGCTGCTGTTTCATGCCCCTGTATAACATGAAGCTCCATTGTTCCATGGAAGAAGAAAGCACCTCAGATCATGATGGAACCTCCTCCACTGTGTCGTGTAGAAAATGTCTTCGGTGGGACATCCTTATCGTGCCAGTAACGTTGGACCATCCAGGTTAAATTTTTTCTCATGAGAGAACAAAACCTTCTTTCACTTTTCTACGTCCCATGTTTGGTGCTTCTCAGCAAAATTTAACCGAGTTGTTTCGTGGTGTGGAAGGAGGCGTGGCCTTTGATGACGTTTACGGTTTTTAAAGCCTTTCTCTTGTAGATATCGTCTTATTGTTCTTGAGCTGCATTCTGCGTCCGTAAGGGTCTTAATCTGGTTCTACGATCGGCTGGTGTCTTGCCAGACAACCTGTCTAATCTTCCTTCTCAAAGCCGGTGAAATTTTCTTGGGCCGACCACTTGAAATTCTCGTTCCGTATCCCTCAGGGTCTTTTAAGAAATTTGCAACAGCAGTTTTACTACGCCCACTCTCACCAGTGATGGCACGTTGAGAGAGACCTTGCTTTTGCAGCTCGACAATTCTGCCACGTTCAAACTTTACCATCTTTTTAGCCTTTGCCATGTTTTTATCCAATGTAACACAGGGTATGTCAGTGGGAGATGTTGACAATGCTAATGCTTGAACACAAATGACTAAATTTCGTTAAGTGTTTACCAATTAACGCTTCATTTCAGTATGGTCTTAAACTTTTGAGCAGCTAGTATTTAGGCTAATTTCATAGTGTTCACCTTTTCCCTATTAAATGCTAAAAAGGTTTTTTATTTTTATCTTCCCTTTTCTTATTTTCATCTTTCGAAGCTTTACTCAAATAAGTAGTTGTATAAATCTTTGACCACTATATGTTTGTCTCGTGACTAGTTTCACTGGACGAATCTTTGACCACTATGTTTGACTACATATTTTTTGTTCATTTCTAATTTCTTCCATTCCATTGGTCACAGCTTTATAACGCATTAAAAACAAATATATATCGCAACCTTAATGAAGAGTCTTGTACTACTAGCATTGATGAAGCCATAAGGTTGAAATGTTACTAAAAATAACAAGGATTCTGTTATAAATCTGGAAAATAAAGGTATACTTATTTCTTGTAGGTGGTTAGTTAGTGCATTATAGGTAGTTATTTAGTGTAATGTAGGGAGTTACATTATTGTAGCAAGTTACTAACATTGTTCTCTACCATATAAAAGGCCCGGCATGGCCAAACGTGTTAAGGCGTGCGATTCGTAATCCGAGGGTCGCGGGTTCGCATCCCTATCGCGCCAAACATGCTCGCCCTCCCAGCGTTATAATGTTACAGTCAATCCCACTATTCGTTGGTAAAAGAGTAGCCCAAGAGTTGGCGGTGGGTGGTGATGACTAGCTGCCTTCCCTCTAGTCTTACACTGCTAAATTAGGGACGGCTAGCACAGATAGCCCTCGAGTAGCTTTGTGCGAAATTCAAAAAACAAACAAACAAACCATATAAAAATTTAATCACTGTTGAGTTTTTAATAGTTACGTCTGCTAACCTGATGAGTAATGGTGTTTGAATTCCATCACAAAAATTAGTTTTTAATACTTACGTCTGTTCACCTAATTACAAAAACTCTTTGAATTTAATTACTACTGAGTTTTAACACTTACATCTCTTAACCTGATGAGTAAAGCCGTTTAAATTGTATTGCTAATGAGTTTTTAATACTTCTATTAACCAGATGGGTAAAGCTGTTTAATTTTATTACTAATGAGTGTTTTATAGTTACCTCTTTTAACTAGATGACTAAAGCTGTTTGAATTATATTACTAATGAGCTTTTAATACATACATCTCTTAACCTTCTGAGTAAAACTGTTTGAATTCTAATACTAATGAGTTTTTAATACATACGTCTCTTAACCTGATCAGTAAAGCTGTTTGAATTTTATTACTAATGGCATTTTAATACTTATGTCTGTTAACCTCATGAGAAAAGCTGTTTGAATTGTGTTACTAATGAGTTTTTAATACTTATGTCTCTTGACCTTAGGAGTAAAGCTGTTTGAATCATATTACTAATTAGTTTTTAATACTTACGTCTCTTAACCTGATGAGTAAAGCTGTTTGAATTCTATTACTAATGGCATTTTAATACTTATGTCTGTTAACCTCATGAGTAAAGCTGTTTGAATTGTGTTACTAATGAGTTTTTCATATTTACGTCTGTTAACCAAATGAATAAAGGTGTTTAATTCAGTTCTTATGAATTTTCATAGTTACGTCTGTTAACCTGATGAAAAAAGTTCTTTGAATTGCATCACCAATGAGTTTTTAATACTTATGTCTCTTGACCTTAGGAGTAAAGCTGTTTGAATCATATTACTAATTAGTTTTTAATACTTACGTCTCTTAACCTGATGAGTAAAGCTGTTTCAATTCTAATACTAACGAGTTTTTAATTCTTACGTCTGTTAACCAGACGAGTAAAGCGATTTGAATTCTGTTGCTAATGATTTTACTAGTTACAGCTGTTAACCTGATGAGTAAAGCTATTTGATTATATTACTAATACGTTTTAATAGTCACATCTGCTAACCTGATGACTAAATCTGTTTGAATTCTATTACTCTTTAGTTTTTAATAGTTATATCTATTAACCTAATGAGTAAAGCTGTTTGAATTGAATTACTAATGAGTTTTAATACATCTGTTAACCTGATGAGTGAAGCTATTTTAATTCTACTACTAATGACTTTTTAATACTTACATCTGTCAATCTGATGTGTAAAGCTGTTTGAATTCTGTTACTAATGAGTTTTAATACTTATGTCTGTTTACCTCATGAGTAAAGCTGTTTCGAATCTAATACTGAGTTTTTAATACTTACATCTGTTAGCTTGATGAGAAAAGCTGTTTGAATCTCATTATTTTCAATATTGAGTTCTCTCCATTCTGATAATGTCTGCAACGAATAAAACAGCCAATCAGAGACGTGGTCACTTTACTAACAGTTTCGTTATAGCAGAAATATACAGTGAAAGGAAATATCCTTTGATCAATGAATAAATTGTCACGAATGATTAGTTAACGAACAATTATATAAATTATGAATACATTGTAAGAGAGAGTAAGGTACATTATTTTATCTAGATAAATAGATAATGAGACAGACCTAAAGATTGGTAGATATTAGCGAAGAGAAAGAAAATTTTCAACTCACTCTTTCGAAACAATTCAGAACATATACTGCAGAGGTAGAGAAGTCCACACCAGGAGCCACTTCTGTCATCTAATAACAGCCAATCAAGAGACACGTTATTAGTCACCATCTTTTGGCAGCAAAGGGGACTATGGTTAATACATAAAAGTGAACAATTAAAGAATAAATTAATAAGTAGAAATTAGATTAACCAGTTAGCAGAATTTATGTTGGGATTGATAATTATTAGCCAGTAGATGTTAGGCTCAGTCGAATGATAGAGAAATATATTGTTGGAAGTATTTATGTTCAGATGGATAAAAGTTGGCCAGTGCAAAATAAACTACTGATAAGTTATTTAAATAATTAATAGACCAAAGGTTTTATGGATTAGCAACTGATCAGAAGTTTGGAGTAGTTAGCAATGTGAAAGGTCTATATATGCAAAAACGGCTCGTTTGGGTTGAGAAAAGAGCGAACAACGTTTCGACCTTCTATGTAAAATATTTTCTCAACCCAAACGAGCCGTTTTTGCATATAAATTTCTCTACAAGTGGGTTTTCTCGACATCACTAATGTGAAAGGTCAACCATTTAGCGGAAATAACCAGCTGTAAGTTTAACTGATAGGTCTGGAGGTCAACGTATAAATTATTTAAGGTTTCACAAAGTCTGTTTGTAAACACAGAATTTGACTTTGTACAACACTCCTTCAAAACCTAAACAGATTCAGAGACGTAGCCAATAATTTTGGTGCCACGGACAAGTCCTATGGGAAGCCATACAAATACAATTCAGCAATTACTGTCACGATTCACAGTATAAACATTCTTCTTTGAATTTGATCTCACTAAACCTTACTTTATGTTACCCGTAAATAAATTATATTTTCAAAAGCATGTTTAAAAGTACGCTGGTATATGAATCATATATTGATTGATATATTTGTTTGATTTACAGCAAAGCTGCAAAATAGACTGTTTGCTGTATGTTCACCATGAAGAATAGGGTCCCGGATTTTAGCGTTGTAAGTCCTACTTATTTCCCCTTCCCACTTATACTTCCTGCCTAAATGTAACCGAAATTTTAATGTTCAGAGTTTACCAGCTGAAATAAGAGCTGTAATAAATCTTTTAATCTAGTTTGTAATGGATCTTTTAATACAATTTTAATTTAGTTAGTAATGGATCTTTTAATGAAGGTTTACTGAAGTTTCTAGTGGATTTTCTAATAGAGGTTTAATGAAGCATATAATGGATCTTTTAATACGGGTTTAATGAAGTTTGTAATGGATCTTTTAATACAGGTTTGATAACGTTTGTAGTGGATCTTTTAATACAAGTTTAATGAAGTTTCTAGTTGATTTTCTAATAGAGGTTTAATGAAGCATATAATGGATCTTTTAATACGGGTTTAATGAAGTTTGTAGTGGATCTTTTAATACGGGTTTAATGAAGTTTGTAATGGATCTTTTAATACGGGTTTAATGAAGTTTGTAATGGATCTTTTAATACAGGTTTAATGAAGTTTGTAGTGGATCTTTTAATACGGGTTTAATGAAGTTTGTAATGGATCTTTTAATGCAGGTTTAATGAAGTTTGTAATGGATCTTTTAATGTATTTTAGAACGTTGAAATTATTTTGCTGTTCTTACCTTTGGATCAAAATCTACAGCTCGATTCACTCTTTGGTAACACTCACACTTGTAGACGTACAACAAGTTTAAGAAACATTCTCCAAACCAGTTCCTGTACTCTAACAGTTTCAGTTCTCTCAAAGGAAGCTGCAGGGAACGGGAGCTAACAGTGCTGCACTGAGATATTTTTCGGCTGTTGAAAACAACGGAAAATTAAAGATCTATTTGACTGCTTGCAACGCTTAGAACTAATAATCGTCGAGTGTGGTGCTGTGAAACTGGGCGTTGTTGGTCAGAAGCAGGTCAAGCCAACGATCTTTCTGAAGGTCAAAGTTAGAAAAACAAGGTCTGCAGATGTGTGAAATGTTCCCTTGGAGGTCAGGATCATCAACAACTTAAACCTTTGAATTTTTTAAAGTAATCTCTGAAAGTCAAGATAATAAAAAGGATGACCTCTTAGATAAATAACATTGACCCCTGAAGCCACTCGAGCGATAAACCTAATTAAATATGTACCTTTCTACTGACATCTCAGTGTAGTTCCTAAAGGTTAAATACGTCACAACACACGTCTTTAGATGTATGACAAATAATTCTTATAGGTCAAGGTCATTAAGGGACCTGCTCGTCAGAGTTATGAAAGCACCTCTAAAGGTCAAGGTCATGAAGATATCAGTATTTTTCTTTGTACTGGAATGAATAAATGAACTGGAAGTAAAAACTCCAATCTCTTTCCACCCACAAATTTAATGAAAAGGAAGTTGTTAGCAAGCACGTTTTAAAAACTTGAAGCCCACATAATAACTTACTCTTACCTCTTCAAACTGTGTTCCAGTGTAGAAATAAGCATTCTGAGTGCACTATAGAATGCAATACTAACACTACAGCTGTCTCTAATGTTGACATGAAATCGTTTATACCGGGTTTGATAATGTTGCATCTTTTCCATGGCTCTCGAACAAAATGGGTACAACTATTAAAAATACAAAAAATAAATAAAATTAGAGGTTACGTAATCGTATCAAACTTTTCTTGTTATGTGTTCACTATTAAGAATATGGTCTTCATAGGTCAAACTCACCAAATCCATTCAAGTGGTTCTGGTTTGTGTGTGTTTTACCGTAAAACATTGTTCTCTTGTTCACATGGCAGCTTAGTTCCTACAACATTATTTTGGTGTGTGTTTTTACCGTAAAACATTGTTCTCTTGTTCACATGGCAGCTTAGTTCCTACAACAATATTTTGGTGTGTGTTTTTACCATTAAAACATTGTTCTCTTGTTCACATGGCAGCTTAGTTCCTACAACAATATTTTGGTGTGTGTTTTTACCGTAAAACATTGTTCTCTTGTTCACATGGCAGCTTAGTTCCTACAACAATATTTTGGTGTGTGTTTTTACCGTAAAACATTGTTCTCTTGTTCACATGGCAGCTTAGTTCCTACAACAATATTTTGGTGTGTGTTTTTACCGTAAAACATTGTTCTCTTGTTCACATGGCAGCTTAGTTCCTACAACAATATTTTGTGTGTGTTTTACCGTAAAACATTGTTCTCTTGTTCACATGGCAGCTTAGTTCCTACAACATTATTTTGGTGTGTGTTTTACCGTAAAACATTGTTCTCTTGTTCACATGGCAGCTTAGTTCCTACAACAATATTTTGGTGTGTGTTTTTACCGTAAAACATTGTTCTCTTGTTCACATGACAGCTTAGTTCCTACAACATTATTTTATAACAAGTAACAACAACAAATTCTTACATAATGTAAAATATTATATACAAACTGGTGCTACCTTTGTTTATATGCTGTTTAGCACAAAGCTACACAATGGGTTATCTGTACTATGCCATCATGGGTATCGAAACTCGGTTTACAGCATTATAAGCCTCCAGGGTTACAACTTAGCCACTTTTAAGATTTAACGTCCCTAATGTACCGCCGTTTTGGTGTCCAAAAGAAAGTGTGTAGTTCAATAAACTGAATATGTAGAGAAAAGGTCACATAAAATCATAAGAAGGACATTTGTTTAAGTTCTATCAAGACATTTCTTTCAAGTAAACCATTAAAATTAATTTCCTTTAAAAAATAAAAATAATTTTAAGAATATAATCCTAAAACTGAAAATTTTGTTCGTTGTGTATAAAGTTAATATCCTGGCTGTGCCAAGGAGTATAAGGCTCTACCACCAGGTGGCTTAGCACTCGTATTTAAGAACATGCGTGGAATAAACAGAGAATTCTGCCAGTGTTACGTAGCACGTGTATGTATGTAATTATGATTATTTTAGTATATTAAGTAAAGCTGATGGTGTTTTATTGATAAGAAAGGGTCGATTGGTTTTGGACAAGACTTGGCCAGTCCTTTACAAATCAGTTTATTTATATATACAAGGTGTTTGATGCGATACCTACTCTACCAAAGGACTTACTTTAGTATCAACAGCTAAAGCCACCGTTTCGTTGTAATTGAAACCCCAGGATTCAAAAGGTAACTGATATAAAACGTTGTCCACAGAACAATGTGAAGCGAGTTCTGTGATCACATTCGTAAAATGAGCCATTTCATGCAAGATGGCGTCTTTATCAGTGTTTTCGGTGTTCAACAGGTGTTCCGAGATCCAGACGTCCACGTCCAGCTAGAGACGAACAATGAACAACAAATAAATCTTTAATTTTAACAGTCACACTACAAAAAGGTAATCAATCACCAAGGTAACATTCCTGCTCCTCTTACGTCACTGGAGAATGATCCACATACTGAGATATTTTACCAAGACTTTTTAAGGACTCCAACTACTACAATTCCCTCCCTCCTTCTTCTTGCGGTAATCCAATTGTTTTGAATCTCATGGGTTGGGGGTAACAAACTTAAGTACTTTCAGGTACCTCTTTTTATTAACCTGAAGATGACCTAGGAAGGTCAAAACGTTGTTCTCTGCTTATCAATAAAACTGTTAACACCCATACCAGCCCTTCTGAGATACATAGGTACCAGGAAAGTTCGTTAGAAACTCATTTAAAAAGTTAACCGCTAAATTCTTCTAACGAGGAACTTTCAAGTAACCCAAGTTACCAAATATCCGATAAAATAATAACTTGAATTCTTTATTTCCACTTTTCTAAATACCAAAGAATGATAAATGAGAATGAGTAAAATAGTTCACTAAATTAGCATTTCTTTCTGTCTCTTATACAATAAAGTATAATAGCAGATGGACATTATCACTACAACATTATTGATAGTAAGAAAGGCCGAATTTCCGTCTCAGGGCTTGAAACGTATTAATACGTAGTTGATCAGTTTCAGCTCAGGATCAAATCTCTCCAGTGATCTACAACAAAGATACGTATTGTCATAATGAATGATGGTTGACTGGCAACTGAAAACATTGTAAACGCTGTTACAATGAGGATTCATTGAGAACCAGACCAGCTCTAAGAGGTACTGTAACAAAAGGATGATGGTTGGCAGAATTGTAGTTGCTGTAGCAATAGGTGATGGGTGTTAGATGACGGCTAAGTGGATACCATCGTAATGATTTATGGTTGACTGTTAAGTCAGACATACCTGAACGCGAAATTCCAGATGTTCGTTCAATCTCAGTTTGTAACTAGGCGTCCACGTTGAAGCTCCTAAAGACGGGATTTGATCCAATAAACTATGATGCAACAAAACAAAAAGAATGTGAAACCAACAGTAAACACGAATCAACTTTAACGATGTGTAGAGAAATACACACACTGGTACAGTACTGTACCAGTATTAACGTTTAACTACGTTATTTAAACACAAAGTAAAGAAACACACACTAGTACAATACTGATAAGTCCTCACTGGAAACAAAAACTAAGAATATACGTTATTCAAACACAAAGTAGAGAAATACACAACACCATTAATTACCCAATACAGCCTTCCCAGCCCTTTATAAAAACTCAGCTCAACACATGACTTTTATTACCACGTGACTACAGTTGTTAAGGTGTGGCTTGACGCAACGTCTCACGCATGCACAAAGAAAGGATTACAAGACAGAATACGCTTTGGTTTTGTCCACATAACTAATATACGAAACAATACGTTTCCTTCCTTCATTTAGTATTTTATTTTTCTCATATGTGAATTTTCCAGGATTCTTCTCTTACGACACATCCGTTAGAACAACTGTTTGGGTATAATTATGAAAACTAGGATGTCATTGGTTTGGTTTTAACTTCGCTCAAAGCTACTAGAGTACTATCTTCTTACCGTTCTAATTTAGCAATGAAAAACTAGAAGAAAGATAGATAGTCATCACTACCAACTCTTGGGCTACTCTTTTATCAACGAATATTGGTATAGACTGTTATATCATAACGCCCCCACGGCTATGCTGGGTGGTGGTGATTCAAACCTGCGGCCTGCAGATTGCGAGACAAGCGTCCCCTAGAAAGATTGATGATTTATGATACAAACAGACAGACTTAAATAGATTTTTTTCAGAATTTTCAAGTAAAGCTATACAAAGTCGTTCCTAATTATTAACTGATATACTATAGAGAAGACAGCTAGTCAACAACGCCCGTCGCTAACTCCAGATCTTACCTAAAAAAAAGAGTGAGATTTGACCGTCACTCTTATAGCGCACCCACAGCTCCAAATGTGCTTGGTCCGTTTTTACGGCAATGAGATGAGAGTCATGATCTTTTGGATTCACAGTGTGGGTACTTAGGTTACACCCGGTCCGATATAAATGTAAAGGATTGAGTGCGTTATACTGAAACGATTTTGAATATGGAAATCACATAGCAACCACTGGCGGAACGGGATATATCAGAACTATATTTTGACATTGTTCGGCGTTACATAGGTATTGTGATGTTATCAAAAATTGATCACTTTTGGAGAGGCTTTGAAATAGCTCTTTTTGGTGCAATAAATTTGTATACTATCAAATCACATAGATGTGTTCAGATCTTACAAAAGATTTACATATACTCAAATCACATAGATGTGTTCAGATCTTACAAAAGATTTACATATACTCAAATCACATAGATGTGTTCAGATCTTACAAAAGATTTACATATACTCAGATCACATAGATGTGTTCAGATCTTACAAAAGATTTACATATACTCAGATCACATAGATGTGTTCAGATCTTACAAAAGATTTACATATACTCAGATCACAGAGATGTGTTCAGATCTTACAAAATATTTACATATACTCAGATTACATAGATGTGTTCAGATCTTACAAAAGATTTACATATACTCAAATCACATAGATGTGTTCAGATCTTACAAAAGATTTACATATACTCAAATCACATAGATGTGTTCAGATCTTACAAAAGATTTACATATACTCAGATCACATAGATGTGTTCAGATCTTACAAAAGATTTACATATACTCAGATCACAGAGATGTGTTCAGATCTTACAAAATATTTACATATACTCAGATCACAGAGATGTGTACAGATCTTACAAAATATTTACATATACTCAGATCACATAGATGTGTTCAGATCTTACAAAATATTTACATATACTCAGATCACAGAGATGTGTTCAGATCTTACAAAATATTTACATATACTCAGATCACATAGATGTGTTCAGATCTTACAAAATATTTACATATACTCAGATCACAGAGATGTGTTCAGATCTTACAAAATATTTACATATACTCAGATCACATAGATGTGTTCAGATCTTACAAAAGATTTACATATACTCAGATCACATAGATGTGTTCAGATCTTACAAAATATTTACATATACTCAGATCACATAGATGTGTTCAGATCTTACAAAATATTTACATATACTCAGATCACATAGATGTGTTCAGATCTTACAAAATATTTACATATACTCAGATCACATAGATGTGTTCAGATCTTACAAAATATTTACATATACTCAGATCACAGAGATGTGTTCAGATCTTACAAAATATTTACATATACTCAGATCACATAGATGTGTTCAGATCTTACAAAATATTTACATATACTCAGATCACAGAGATGTGTTCAGATCTTACAAAATATTTACATATACTCAGATCACAGAGATGTGTTCAGATCTTACAAAATATTTACATATACTCAGATCACAGAGATGTGTTCAGATCTTACAAAATATTTACATATACTCAGATCACAGAGATGTGTTCAGATCTTACAAAATATTTACATATACTCAGATCACAGAGATGTGTTCAGATCTTACAAAATATTTACATATACTCAGATCACATAGATGTGTTCAGATCTTACAAAATATTTACATATACTCAGATCACATAGATGTGTTCAGATCTTACAAAATATTTACATATACTCAGATCACATAGATGTGTTCAGATCTTACAAAATATTTACATATACTCAGATCACATAGATGTGTTCAGATCTTACAAAATATTTACATATACTCAGATCACATAGATGTGTTCAGATCTTACAAAAGATTTACATATACTCAGATCACATAGATGTGTTCAGATCTTACAAAATATTTACATATACTCAGATCACATAGATGTGTTCAGATCTTACAAAAGATTTACATATACTCAGATCACATAGATGTGTTCAGATCTTACAAAATATTTACATATACTCAGATCACAGAGATGTGTTCAGATCTTACAAAAGATTTACATATACTCAGATCACATAGATGTGTTCAGATCTTACAAAAGATTTACATATACTCAGATCACATAGATGTGTTCAGATCTTACAAAAGATTTACATATACTCAGATCACATAGATGTGTTCAGATCTTACAAAATATTTACATATACTCAGATCACATAGATGTGTTCAGATCTTACAAAATATTTACATATACTCAGATCACATAGATGTGTTCAGATCTTACAAAATATTTACATATACTCAGATCACAGAGATGTGTTCAGATCTTACAAAATATTTACATATACTCAGATCACAGAGATGTGTTCAGATCTTACAAAATATTTACATATACTCAGATCACAGAGATGTGTTCAGATCTTACAAAATATTTACATATACTCAGATCACAGAGATGTGTTCAGATCTTACAAAATATTTACATATACTCAGATCACAGAGATGTGTTCAGATCTTACAAAATATTTACATATACTCAGATCACAGAGATGTGTTCAGATCTTACAAAATATTTACATATACTCAGATCACAGAGATGTGTTCAGATCTTACAAAAGACTTACATATACTCAAATCACAGAGATGTGTTCAGATCTTACAAAAGACTTACATATACTCAGATCACAGAGATGTGTTCAGATCTTACAAAAGATTTACATATACTCAGATCACAGAGATGTGTTCAGATCTTACAAAAGATTTACATATACTCAGATCACAGAGATGTGTTCAGATCTTAAAAAAAGATTTACATATACTCAGATCACAGAGATGTGTTCAGATCTTAAAAACGATTTACATATACTCAGATCACAGAGATGTGTTCAGATCTTAAAAACGATTTATATATACTCAGATCACAGAGATGTGTTCAGATCTTAAAAACGATTTATATATACTCAGATCACAGAGATGTGTTCAGATCTTAAAAAGGATTTACATATACTCAGATCACAAAAATGTGTTCAGATCTTAAAAAGGATTTACATATACTCAGATCATAGAGATGTGTTCAGATCTTAAAAAAGATTTAGATATGCTCAGATCATAGAGATGTGCTCAGTTTGTTTTTGAAATTCTCGTAAAGCTTCAGGAGGGCTATCTGCGCTAGCCGTCCTCAATTTAGCAGTTTAAAACTAGAGGAAATGCAACTAGTCATCATCAACCACCGCCAATTCTTGGGCTACAATTTTCCCAACGAATAGTGGGATTGCTGTCATATTATAACACTCGCACGGCTGAAAGAGCGAGCATGTTTGGTGTGATGGGGATTCGAAACCGTAACCCTCAGCTTTTGAGTCAAGTGCCCTAACCATCTTCCTATGCTGGGCCTAGATCTATTTAAATCTTACAATATATTCATTTACACTCAGATTATAAAATGTACTCAGATCTGGGATTTATAATTCCCAAGACGAGGATGTCCCTTGTAGTTTACTACTAATACAAAACAAAGAAATGTGAACCATCTCGTAGCCCAGGAACAACCAAAAAAAAACAAACCTGCTACAAGTCTTATCTCAGCCGTGGTTAGAAAAGTGCAACATTTGGTAACAGGCGAGAATCCACGAGTAAAAATACCTTAAACAACAGTACACAGCCTAATCCGAAAACGCAACATAATTCACGTATATATAGGCTGCTTCCACGACGGATAAGAGCAGCCTTCACTTAAGCAGCTGAAGAATGAAATAGATATTGTTATTATTCCATCATTTTTGTGGAACAGAAGACTTGAAACAGTTCGACTATTCAATCCTAGTGCTGAGAAAATAAAGTATTTTTCGTAAACTACATGTGAAAAGTTACAGGAAGGGAGAGTGTGGTTTGTAAATGACAGGCTTACAGTTTTTCAATGGAAATTACCCTGTAGAACTATTATCACTGTCGTCATGTTAAAACGTGGCAAACGAGCTGTAACGACATGGTGAGACTCCAAAATAGTTTTTATATGACCATCGGCAGAAGAATTTATGTATTGATAAATAACTGCTTACCTAAGTTTTTCCTGAAGAAACCTCACTCTAGTTGGAGTTAAAGCGAAAAAATAACTGTCAAGGTCTTTGTTTTCACAAAGATAATACCTGATGAACGAAGCAGTTATCCGGTCAAACAGGGCTAACTAGTGGGGATAAAGAGAAACTTTAAGCAATAGAGCCACATTTTGTGTTTCATTCTATACTAATTATAAACCTTGTCTCTAACAGTGATTTGATTTCTATGACAGTATTAGAAATACAGTTGTCAATAGTGGAATCATAAGACAGTGTTAAAAGTACAGGTAAAAATAACAGGTCACTATTGTAAGTACAGTCCTCACTAGTCAAACAGTAAGTTACTGTTGTAAGTACAGTCCTTTCTCGTTAATAATAAGTTACTGTTGTAAGTACAGTCCTTACTAGTCAAACAGTAAGTTACTGTTGTGAGTACAATCCTTGCTCGTTAATAATAAGTTACTGTTGTAAGTACAGTCCTTTCTCGTTAATAATAAGTTACTGTTGTGAATACAGTCCTTACTAGTCAAACAGTAAGTTACTGTTGTGAGTACAATCCTTACTAGTCAAACAGTAAGTTACTGTTGTGAGTACAATCCTTACTAGTCAAACAGTAAGTTACTGTTGTAAGTACAGTCCTTACTAGTCAAACAGTAAGTTACTGTTGTAAGTACAGTCCTTGCTCGTTAATAATAAGTTACTGTTGTAAGTACAGTCCTTACTAGTCAAACAGTAAGTTACTGTTGTAAGTACAGTCCTTGCTCGTTAATAATAAGTTACTGTTGTAAGTACAGTCCTTACTAGTCAAATAATAAGTTACTGTTGTAAGTACAGTCCTTGCTCGTTAATAATAAGTTACTGTTGTGAATACAGTCCTTACTAGTCAAATAATAAGTTACTATTTTAAGTATAGTCTTTACACAGATTTACTGTCAGGGTATGCTAATACCTGAGATACACCTGGAACTTATTACTGTTAAATTGATTAATAATAAATTCCTTGTAAATTCAAACATTTAGGGTCCTCTTCAGGGTACTTATCGTCAGTGTTGGTAGTTTTGTAGACATATTTTTTCATCTCTAAAATAGTCTGAATTGTCTGTATTTTCAAAAATCCCAAACCTCAAAATCTGTGAACAAGCACATGTTTGTTGAGGATCCACCTGAACAACTAACTAACTCCCAAGAAGTGTTTATGTTTCTGCTTAATGTGGTGAAACACTGAAGGATGACGTCATCAGCCACAGGAGGACTTCTCTTTTCTGCGTTTCTTTCCATGAACACCAGTAAATTGCTATTAAAAGTAATACTGGGTTATAAATAGATCTACGAGCGCATGAACAACTATCATTATATTCATTTTTTAATTAACATTTCGAGAGAAAAAACATTAACACGAAAGTCAACATTTTGTTTAGCATTTATTTAAGAAGGACATTTAAGTGACGTTATCGACGAGTGTTTATTGCAGTTTTAAAGATGGCCATTTATCTTTATTTTAGGTTTTAAACTGTTATCAAGAAGAATATCATTGTTCTTACGTTACATTCTGCCCAGAAACTGAAACTCTTGGTTCTTCTTTTAAGAATATAAAGTTCAAGTTAAAGAATGCCCCATGTAGTTATCTCCTATCTTTAACGAATCCCATTTAGCTACTTCTCATCTTTAATTAATCACTCTTACCTATTACTGATCTTCAGCTAATTTCTCCTAACTGCTTCCTATTTTCAACGTATTTCCCTTATCTCTTTCTCATCTTCAATTAATCACTATTACCTATCACTAATTTTTAATTAACTTTTCCTTAGCTGTTTACTATTTCTGAATCTTTAATAAGTTCCCATTAATTATCTCTAATATTTAATTAATGTCTCCTTGCCTGCTTGCTTCCTATGTTCATCGAATCCTCTTAGCTATTTCTGATAATTTAATTAATCCCCAATTAATTATCTCTAATATTTAACCAATCCCCCATTAATTATCTCTAACATTTAACCAATCCCCCATTAATTTTCTCTAATATTTAACCAATCCCTCATTAATTTTCTCTAATATTTAACCAATCCCTCATTCATTTTCTCTAATATTTAATTAATCCCTCCTTAGCTGCTTCCAGTTTCTGATCTTTAGAGAAAGTATTGCACCAGAGCCAGGGATATTTAGGTACAAGAATCACTAAAATGCCAGTGCCTCGCCCTAGTCAATGTTGTTTGCCCCTGATATGTCTCACCTCCACCTCAGTTAAGAAAAACCAGATACGGGAGTGTGTTGTAAAAGGGAAAAATAAAAAACTACTCAGTATGATGAAGTATACGGAGCACACAGAACGGTATCAAAGAGTTCAGTTATTTCAAGGTTATGATAAGTTCAACCAACATACTCACAGTAAATCTTGGGTTGTATGGACCACTTGATTCTGTACTGAGAATATCTGTAAAGCTATTTGGCTCTCCTTTGGCAAGACGCCATCATAAAACTCACTGTCCTGTAAGAAAAACGATAAAAGTGATATTTAGCATAAGATAATTGGTTATAGATATATCAAATCTTATAGGCTGATGGTTTGTAACACTAAAGTTCGTGGTACTCACAGTGGACAGAGCACAGATAGCCTATTGTGTAGCTTTATACTTACCAGAAACAAACAGAAGATTTTACGGCCTCAAGATGAACAATGTGTGTTTGTTATATGCAGTTGAAAAATTAGTGACGTTACATTATGAAACTGTACACCAGGTTTTGTGACGCTGATTAAAATAAACTGATCGAATCTATAAATAAAGGGTACCTTTCGAAGAGCAAATAATCATAATGAACTCCACTTCCAAATTTATTATTTATGAATAAAGCTTGTATCGACTTGAACTGCTCTTACAATGACTGTTTAAAGTACCTTATTTCTTAACCTTTTTCTTGATCTAGATTAGATCTTAAAGATGTGTTACTTGGAAGTGATCTATGTCTATATAATTACATTAAAAAATAACAAAGGTTTTTTAATAATGTGTTTACATCATAAGCATGTTTTATCCTTCATATGAAGTAACATATGACGCACAGAAATGACTATTTTATTTTAGTGGATAATTATCTTAATTACCATAATTATTTAAAACATTTTCTGAGTATTAAGCTGCATCGAGTTATATTGATTTAAGTTGTCAGAACATACACGTTAACAAGGTCTGGATTTGACGCCTTTAACAACGACAGGCAGGTTTAATTCAAAAATAAAAAGTAGTCTATAATGAATGACCCAGTTTGTATAAAATTCATACTTGTTTAGTTTGAGCGGAATAGCTGTGCATCTCCTTCAGAATGAGGTAATAATCTTCTAGCGAGCACTGGTCGCTCTCTACACTGTCACACATGTCTGGATCCTGAAATGAAGAAAAGAGGTTTATTTTTAAAATGCCTATTGTTCAAGCTTCGTGATCGTAAAATCAAAATCGTCAAGTAAACAATAATCATTGTTCTCTAGCAACATTAAAATAAAATAATCTGTTAAACAATAACTTTGTTGTCTAGCAACATTCAAATAAAATCGTCGGGTAAACAATAACCTTTGTTTTCTAACAACATTCAAATAAAATAATCTGGTAAACAATAACCATTGTTGTCTAGCAACATGCAAATAATCTTGTAAAATAATCATTATTGTTTAGCAACATTCAAGTAAAATCATCTGGTAAATATCTGTCATTCACTAATACCTTATCAAAGTCTTCTGGTAGACAGCTAACCATTTTCGTTTACCAGCAGCAAATCAAACCCGGTTAGTGATATAAAATATTTTTTATTGATATTCGAGTTCAATCTTAGTCTTCCAATGGCCATGTCGAGTTCCTACGATAATCATGATGAATTCACATAAAATTACGTTATTTAAAGGCTTAACTCTTAATCTACTGATTTGTTGTTATTTTTTTACTTCTTCGAATACAAATAGTTTCTTTATCAAACATTGAAGTCTCTCAACACCCAGGTACATTTTTCTTTTACCTTGCTTTAACGAGACTTGTTATGTTTGTTTTGACATCTCACCAAGTATCACATTTTAAGAAACGAAACAAACAGATTGTTGACTATTTTTCTTTCAGAATTTTCCATGAGACTACTTTTCCGCTGTCTGTAAATAGAAGTCCTCAGTTTTGAAGTAATATCCTGTAGAGAACGCATCTAGTAAACAACAACTAGCACCGTAGCCAAGGGTTTCGGTGTGGAAGGGGGCGGGGACATGCTTAGAAAAATTTTTTGAATTTCGCGCAAAGCTACACGAGGGCTATCTGTGCTAGCCGTCCTTAATTTAGCAGTGTAAGACTAGAGGGAAGGCAGTTAGTCATCACCACCCACCGCCAACTCTTGGGCTACTCTTTTACCAACGAATAGTGGGATTAACGGTGTCTTTATAACGCCCCCACAGCTGAAAGGGCGAGCTTAGGAAAATACACAAAAAAGATGTAATTCGCATTGGTCCGTTTGACTTGTATTTAACATTTTGTGCGTTTTCTACTTCAGCAGAAATAAATCATGATGTTTTAACAATTTCCAAGGGGAACCCGTTACAAAAATATTTTAAGATATAGTAATATCGAAAAAAACATAATACTTGAAAAACACGTATATACAATGTAAAATACATATGTAACAAATATGTACACGATATAAATCCAGATATTGCTGTCACTCTATCCCTTTCTCCAGTAGTATCCCCTACACCCTCTCCCCTTCTAAGATACTGATAGTACCCATGGTTAGATCTGACCAAATAGTGACGTTTGATTGTCACTCTTATATTACACATGTGGTCTTAAAGTGTGGATCACATTTTTATGATAACGGGTCGCTCAATTTAAAATATGGGCAGGTTAACCAATGGACCACGTGTGACCCACTCTCAGACTATATTATGTTTTCCTTGATGTAATAAACTATATATCCGTCTAAACTAACTCACTTTCCAAAGTATACCAACCTGTTTGCATGACAAAGTCAACCCTAAATGGAGTTTTCCAGTTATCTTAGAATTTTTCTTCAATTTTGCCCTAATATCAAACCAGCGATCAAGTCCCGTAGGTGGGATGTCCTGTAAAGAAAGACGTTTGTAACGACAGGAAAACATATTTCTGATCCAACATTACAGCCTAGAGATGTAGCAACGTAAATGATGAAACTACGACCACGACACTTGAAATGTTATTTTTTATTCTAGTCCTTATTTTTATTTTACAAAGCAACTCTCCAAAATGTTTTATTGTCGTTCTCATATTAATGTTAACAATGCAACAATGGCAAATCTATTTTTCATTCTTGTCATTATATTCATGTTTACAACGTAACAAATTAAAATGTATTTTATTGATATCTTTATATTCCTGTTTATAACACAACTTAAAATGTATTTTATTATTGTCCTTATGTTTATGTTTATAACATAACAATGTAAAATGTGTTTTATTGTTGTCATTATGTTTATGTTTATAACATAACAATGTAAAATGTGTTTTATTGTTGTTATTATGTTTATGTTTATAACATAACAATGTAAAATGTGTTTTATTGTTGTCATTATATTCATGTTTATAACGTAACAATGTCAAATGTATTTCTATTGTTGTCCTCACATTTGTGTTTTATAACATAACAATGTTAAATGTGTTTTTATTGTTGTCATTATACTCATGTTTATAAGGCAACAATGTAAAATGTATTTTCATTATGATCACAATGAAACACTAGAAAATGTATTTTTATTGTTCTTGAAGAAAAAATCTCTTAGAAGATAAGAGCTATGATGACAAAATATACTTTCTAACATTTTTTACATGGTATCAGATCAGGGCAGAGTTGACAAAAGAAAATCAATTTAAAAAATTATTTTTTTAATATTACAAACTAGCCACCTACCTTCAAAGGAATCGCTACTACACCAATAAAGTCGTCTACATTCTTTTTGTTTTCTAACGACTGTTTCATTTGTCTAAAAAGACTTGGTAGAAATAATGCTTTCTTTCAGTTACTTGGTAAAAATGTTTTAACTAAATATACTGTACTTAGAGCTTGACTTTAAAGTGGCATTTGTTTTTTTTAATATGATGTATCAAACAAAACCAAACATCAAAGTGTACTGCAATTATTCAACTATCACTCAATACTACTCCATTACTCCACCTAGTAGTCTTTATGTAAACTATTGAAACTCTATCTTAAGCAACCTTTTCCTCTCTAATTCTACAAAATAATAATTTCATGATGTGTTTCGTCTCGTATCAGTGTTCTTACAAATATCTGTTCTATTCAATCTTCTATAACTTTAGTTCTAACGGCGAAATACTGTTAAATGGTTCTATACAAATTCTACAAAATAAAGTAAAATTTGCCTTCATTAGAATTTAATAACCTAACCATTTCAACTTTAAACAAATAACATTTTTACAAACTACTGATAAACATCCTAACAAAACACAGTAACATTACGCTGTAAATCTACCTACACCATCACAGTCTAACTGATAACGCTAACATTACACTGTAAACACTCCTACATCATCCCAGGCTAACTGATAACTTATAATAATATTACAATGTAAATGTCCCTACACTATCGTCCAGTTTCAGAAAAGCTCAAATTTCATTAGTACATCATGCCTGAAAATTGAACAATGTTATAGTTTACAATACACTGAGTGATATGGTGGAATGTATTTCATAATAAACTTAATCATTTGTAAAAATAAAACTATCTCTTTTGTCAGTTTACAAGATATTTACCTTATTTAAACATCTAGACTTTTCCTTATACTTACTTTACTATTCCTGACGGTTTATCAACTGTTTTAACGTCTTCCCAAAACGTATTTTGTTCTTGGTCATCGTCCCAGATGCACACAACAAGTATCTGGTTTGCCATATTTGATACGTCACTAAAATTAGGCATACCTTTATAAATCGTCATGGCAATAAAAAAAACACCATTTAAAATATAACATAGAGG
Organism: Tachypleus tridentatus; assembly: GCF_004210375.1. Lineage (NCBI taxonomy): Eukaryota > Metazoa > Arthropoda > Merostomata > Xiphosura > Limulidae > Tachypleus > Tachypleus tridentatus. Next base: position 125,186,780 of record NC_134830.1, on the reverse strand, counting down.
TTAAATACGTTGTTAGAACAATTTTGTATTATTATCATTCATCAGTACATGCTTTCTATAACACTATGTAACAAAATTTTTACTTTTTCTTGTTCCTGGGCAGAAAGTGTTGTTTCCCAATTGCTTATGCCTAAAGTAAATGGAAAAGGCCACGAGTTGGCGGTGGGTGGTGATGACTAGCTGTCTTCCCTCTAGTCTTACACTGCTAAATTAGGGACGGCTAACACAGAGAGCCCTCGAATAGCTTTGTGCGAAGTTAAAAACAAACAAACTTTAAATAAAATAGTATGAAAACCCGTTTCATTTTCCAACTGCTTAAGGTATACGATAGTTGAACGGATATGTCGTGAAAGCAACTTGAGAACATGTGACTTGTTCATCTTAACTGACATAGTTCCTTCTTTTATGTTGTGTACACTTGTCTACAGTACGAGGTCGACTTTTGCCACTGACCTTTATTTTTGTGGATTCTTAGCTGTCACTTTGTTTGCTACATCTGGGATACGACTTTTCTGTACTATCCTGAACCCCTAAGATAGTCTTAATTCTCTTGATTTCTAATATCATTAAATACAAAAGAAATTATTGTCTTAAAATGTCTAAATCCCTGACCTGAACACATATTTATAACCTGGATATAAAGGAATATTTCTAATCGGAACATAAGGACAATGGACTTCCCAAGATCAATCATTTTTGGTGACATCATAATACCAATGAACACCAAACAATGTTAAAATATAGTTTTGATGCATGCGTTCCATTAACTGAGTGTCACGTGACTTGCATGTCCAAAATCGTTTTAATGTAATGTATTTAACCCTCTGTACAACACTATGGTCAGAAGTATTAAATAACAAATAATGCTAACTTTATAACTTGCAAAATTACAAGTTTATTTACTTTCAAACAATTTTCAGTGAACATTTTCGTTAGAACATTGCACCCTATTTCTGTTACAAACCTCTGTTTTAGAACAATGTGGATTTATTTTCTTAAAAGTGAATGAATTATGATAAAATTTATTCATCTTTGATCCTAAAAGCGCTCGTATATTGAAAAGATTTAGAAATTTGACGGTATTATATTTGTTGGATAAAATACTGAAATAGCTCACTTACAGTCTGAAACGTTCCTGCCACACAGGCGACAACGTTTTTTTCTTTGTCGTAGAACACAGGACGTGAGGCTTACTGAGCCCCTGATTAAAGATTTGTGGTCGTATGTCTCCTTGACCGTCAAAATTGTGGGGTAAAAGAAGACCAAAAGTACAATACGGATCACTCAACCCTAAAATCAGAACACGTTGTTAAAATATTATAAACGACAGAACCCTAGTGAGCCAATTTAGAATAAAGTGCTTAGTATTATCAGGCTTATTGTAAATATTTCCCAAACTAGATACCCAGGAATAACATATTTTTCTGAGTTTGCAGGTATAGAACATTGTGCTGAAACCAACCAAACTGCCATTAATCGAAAGGTCTTGTCGATTGAATTTCTAACAGAAACTCTTATTGAAAATAAAGAAACAATTTTAAAATTACATTATCAGTAGCCTTGTAATGTTCTGCCTCACTTATTATTCTGAAATGGTCGTAATGTCCAGTCCAAGTTATTACTCGAAGAAGATCGTAATGTTTCGCCCCAGTTGGAATGTAATATTGTATTATATGGGTTTCGCTGCATGTTATATTAAGATGATTTATTGTAACATATTATAATAGAAAGTTTGTTGTCACCCGCTGGTACAGCGATAAGTTAACGGATTTACAAAGCTACAATCAGGGGTTCGATTCCCCTATGTGGACTCAGAAGATAGTCCAATGTGGCTTTGCCATAAGGAAAAGACAAATACAAAGTTTGTTTTGGTGTTTGTATCAAACTAAGTTATGTGGTATTATTTATATTATAGACCCGGCATGGCCAGGTGTTTAAGGCGCTCAACTTGTAATCTGAAGGTCGCAGGTTCGAATTCCCTTTACACCAAACATGCTCGCTCTTTCACCGTGAGGGCGTTATAATGTTATGAGCAATCCCACTATTCGTTGATAAGAGAGTAGCCCAAGAGTTGGCAGTGGGTAGTGATGAGTAGCTGCCTTACCTCTAGTTTTACTCTGCTAAATTAGGGACGGCTAGCGCAGATAGCCCTCGTGCAGCTTAGCTCGAAATTCAAAAACAAACAAAACATTTATATTGTACAGTTAATTATGTATACAGGTAACAATCTTAGATACCATCAATTTGAACTGATCCTTATTGTTCTACTATTCAGTGAATTAGTAATTATGGTGCACATACTTGTATATACATTGAAGAAAGTGCAAAGGAAGAACTCGTTCGTTTTCGAAGAGAAAATCTTACTTGATATTTCATAACTTTGGTAATCGAAAATTGGTGGATTTAACAGTTTATTTGTATTTTAGGTTTTATTACCTTTGACCGTTGATCGTATATTTTGTAACAGTTAATCTCTCATGAAAGCAACGTTAATTTTTTTTTAATAATATCTGACTTCCTGGCTCATCCGTGCACGTCCTTTTTCGAAGATTTTGAAACAATACATCGGAAGTGAGTTTCGGATGTATGCTAGAATTTCTTCCCCCTTTCATCAGAACAAATCAGTGAATTCCAGAGAAAAAATAATAAAGGTCTATTTGTTTTAGTTGATTCCACTTAAAGATAAGCTTTTGTTGTATACTGTTTTCCATGTTTTTCAATCGTGTAATGAGAACTGGTTGTAACAACTGTTAATATCAGACTTCTACCCGAATTGACAAGCAGCAGAAAATATAAAAAAGGATTTAATGAAAACTTTGAAATACGAGTATGTACGTATTTAAGCCTCAAATCTAGGACTTTATTTAATACTGTTCATTAAAAATATACTTTATATCATTCACTACTAGAGGCCTAAATATACTTCATACCATTCACTACTGTTGAGGTCTAAATATACTTCATATTATTCACTATTAGAGGTCTAAATAATCTTCATACTATTCACTATTAGAGATCTGAATATACTTCATACCATTCATTATTAGAGGTCTAAATATACTTCATACCATTCATTATTAGAGGTCTAAATATACTTCATACCATTCATTATTAGAGGTCTAAATATACTTCATACCATTCATTATTAGAGGTCTAAATATATTTCATACCATTTGCTACTCTTGAGGCCTAAATGTACTTCATACCGTTCATTACTAGAGGTCTAAATATACTTCATATCGTTCACTACTGTTAAGCCAAAATATACTTCATATCGTTCACAACTATTAAGCTTAAATATACTTCATGCCATTCACTACTGTTGATGCCTAAATATACTTCGTACCATTCACTATTAGAGGTCTAAATATGCTTCATACCACTCACTACTTTGAGGTCTAAATATACTTCATATCGTTCACTACTTTTGAGGCCTAAATATACTTCGTATTATTCACTATTAGAGGTCTAAATATACTTCATACCATTCACTACTCTTGAGGCCTAAATGTACTTCATACCGTTCATTACAGTTAAACCTAAATATACTTCATGCCGTTCATTACTGTTAAGCCTAAATATATTTCATATTGCTCACTAATGTTGATGCTTAAATATACATCATACTGTTTACTACTAGAGGTCTAAATATACTTCACACCATTCACTACTTTTGAGGTCTAAATATACTTCGTACCATTCATTATTAGAGATCTAAGTATGCTTAATACTTTTCACTAATGTTGAGGCCTACATATACTTCATATCGTTCACTACTAGAGGCCTAACTATACTTCATACTGTCCATTACCGTTATCATCCGCATGTACAAGATCAGTATTTCAAGTTTTTGTCTGTTTTTACGTTTGGTTTAAACTGTCAAAAACTGTCCAAGTAAACTGAATGAAATTAATAAGTTTCTACGTATGATACATGGAGGATCTAAGCAGTAAATAGTTGAACTAATTAGAGTAGTGGACATGTATTTGTGTTTATGTATATAAGACTCCTGCGTTATTAAGGGCCCTGAACCCACGAGAGATTTGATGTGCAAATAGAAAGCCAGTGGAAAATGGAATCCCATCTGTCATTCTTTGGTAGCTTTACTATTCATCACAGAATTCTGAAAACTTTCCCTAAGGATTAAATATCCCCGTTAGTGTGTCCCCCGTTCGAAAAAAACAAACCTAAAAGAACCTTACATTTCATTTTTATTACGAGGTTTTCAGCAGAAATACACTAGAAATGAATATTCAGCTAGATGCTTAATTGCTTATTAGTTTGTTTGTTTGTTTTTTGCGTGATATTATATTACATATTAAGGCGTGAGTGGAATTCAGTAAACATTTTAAATTAACTTTCAGCAAGTGAAAATGTTAAATATTGCCTATATCTGAAATTATGGTAAGTATAGATATATAAACATATAATATAGTCACCTTATTCTGTGGGTTAGTCTTAACTTTAATGTTGCTGACGATAATCGTACTGTACTTACCATTAGGATCCATGTCTTTCAAGTTGGTTGCTTCAAACAGGTCAATTTCTAGCTCCACTGGCTGTTAAATAAGAATACTGTTAGTTCGTTTGTTTCCATAAACGTCATTCTATTACATCATGGATTGAACGACTAAGTTAAGAGATTCCAGTGATTCAGTTATATCCATCCTGAACGTTTAGCTGTAAACCAGCACCAAGCGCCTCAAGTGGCTACTATCAACCAAATAACGGGACTGACTTTCATTCTAAAAGCACAACCAGTGTGAAATATGTTTAGTAGCGCTTTCTTTTTAACCCTAAATCTTTTAACACCCAATTTAATACGTTGATCACTGAGCCACGCTTGGGGCTTGATATGAGAAACGTATGTCCAAGGAATTAGAAATTTGAAGCCAAAGCCCCTTCCGTTTGATATATTTAACATGCATATTTCTCTATTTCAAAGCAAAAGACTGAAAACGAACAGCGAACCGATAAACGTCTATGGGTCAGGGGGTACAAGAACACAGAGTGTAAACAGAGGCTGAGAACAGATGAGCTTCGAATTATAATTATGCCAGGTTTACATTTTATTTTGTTGCATTTATATTCAATAAAACATCATTATTTTAATTGATAAATAACATTTTACGTCCTCTTAGTCTAACTGAAATCCTTACACTTATAAATCACTATAATAAAGTTTATAAATGAATAACGCGGAAAACATACGTTCCAGAAGATTTTTTAATGCAAACATGCACAGACATGTTGTGATAGTAACCACTATCTCACCAGACTGTGTGTGGTAATAACCGCTATCTGACAAGACTGGGTGAGGTGGTAACCACTATCTCAAGAGACTGGGTGTGGTAGTAAGCACTATTTCACTAGACTTTGTATGGTAGTAACCACTGTCTAACCAGACTTGGTATGGCAATAATCACTATCTGAGTAGACTGGTTTTGATTGATTGATTGATTGATTTAGTGTTTTATGGCACAAAGCAGCTAGGCTATCTGCGCCAAACCTCCGGTAAAAAGGTAAAATTAAAGTAAATGTAGTAAAATACATAAAAGGAAATGAAGGTAAAACAAAAAAAGTATAAAACCAATGTTGACACCTTGTCTACAAAGTTGTAAAGGACTACCTGTAGCAGAATGGTAATGATCATAACCCGCCAGGAAGACTAACAGGCAAGTACAGAACCACTGTCAGTCACCTGAAGTTGGTCTTTCCAGTCCTGGTTCCGGGTTATGTGTCATTATGGCCAGTACTAAAAGGTAAAGTAGTAAAAGTGTGAAATGACATGCAGCAAAAGTGTAATAATAACTCGCCAGGATGACTAACGAGTAGTTCAAACGGATAGTTCAAACAGCAGCGTTAGTCAGAGTTATTTAATGTTCTGGCCATTTTCCAATGTCAAATTGAACGTGAGAGAATAAAACTGTAAAAAAGGAACCACAATTAAACAGGTGTAATGAATAAATATGCAATACTTAAATGAGATTAAAAAAGATTAATGGCCATTAAAAAATTAAAAACGTTATCAAGGTGGACAGTGTCACTATCACCAATAACACTGTCCACCTTGTAACGATGGAAAGAAAGTAAAACGTGGCTGATAGTGAGTTGAGTGTCACACAAACTACACATTGGTGCATCAGTTCCAGATAAAAGAAAACGATTAGTGAAAAAACTGTGACCAATGCATAGTCTAGTTAAAACAACTTCCTCGTTCCGAACTTTACGGAAGCTAGATGGCCAAAGTCCGATATAGGGTTTGATTTGAAAAAGCTTGTTGTCGCGTTGCTCACTCCAAGTGGACTGCCAGCTGGCACGGAGCCGAGCCTTGAAGACAACACCATAGTCCATGTACGGAATAGGCACAAGGGTGACAGTGCCGGAGCAGATAGATTTAGCTGCCGTGTCTGCAAGGTCGTTCCCGCGAATACCAACATGGCCTGGTATCCAGAAAAACTGAGTAGAAGTAGCTGTTAATGAGTAATGGGCCAGTCGGTTTTGAATATCAGCGAGAACAGGATGTGAGCCAACGTGAAGCGATTCCAGGGCCAGTATAGAACTAAGCGAATCAGTATAAATAGTGCAGTTGGAGTACTGCTCAGCTGCAATATGATCCAGGGCAAGAGATATGGCATACAGTTCAGCAGTAAACACAAAAGCTGTAGAGGGGATTCTGCGCGCAACTACTGAACCACAGCAAACCATAGCAGAGCCCACTGAATTACCTGATTTGGAACCATCTGTATAAATGGGAACTGAATGAGTGTTCGAAAGATGTTTATTAAATAAAAGACGGTACTTCCAATCTGGAGTATCTGTCTTTTTTAGATGACTGAAAGAAAGGTCACATTTGGGGGCTGTAATAAGCCATAGTGGGATGGGCTGACCTGTGGAATCTGCAATGTTATCCAAGGACAGAACCAATTCATCCAATTGCGCCCGGATGCGAAGGCCAAACGGAGCAATGACAGATCGTCTGTTCTGAAAAAGTACGACCCACCGGGGAAGGAAAACACATCCCCAAGTGGGATGCTTTGTTAAGGAACGAAGTTTCGGAGTATATTGTAAAGATAGTTGCAAACGGCGAACGTGCATAGAAGATTCATGAGATTCAGCGTATAAGCTTTGAACTGGAGAGGTACGGAAAGCCCCAGTGCAGAGTTGAAGACCTTGGTGATGAATGGGGTCCAGCATCTTTAAGGCCGAGGGTCTGGCAGAGCCATAGACCATTGATCTATAGTCGAGTTTTGATCGAATAAAAGCACGATATACCTTTAACATCGAACATCGATCTGCTCCCCAACTGGTAGAAGAGAGGACACGGAGGATGTTCAGTGCTCTTGTGCATTTGACCCGAAGCTGCTTTAAGTGTGGTATAAAGGTCAGCTTACGATCAAAGATAAGCCCCAAGAACTTGGTCTCCGGGACCACTGGCAGCAAAACTTCACCGATATGAAGTTTAGGATCAGGGTGAATACCCCGTTGACGGCAAAAGTGCATGCATACGGTTTTAGAGAGAGAGAAATTAAAGCCGTTCGCCATAGTCCACTTCAGTACACGATTGAGGGCAGTTTGTAGTTGCCACTCAATATATCTCATGTTCGACGACTGACATGAGATGTGAAAGTCGTCAACATACAGCCCATTCGCAATTGTGAGAGGGAGTTGTTCAGTGATGGCATTTATCTTTATTCTGAAAAGTGTGACACTCAAAACACAGCCTTCAGGGACTCCAAGTTCCTGTACAAAAGAACGGGAAAGTGTCGAACTCACACGAACGTGGAATCTCCTGTCCATTAAAAAAATTTTAATAAACAAGGGTAAATGGCCACGTAACCCATATGTATGGAGGTCTCGCAAAACGACATACCTCCATGTTGTGTCGTAAGCCTTCTCAATGTCAAAGAATATTGATACAAGATGTTGGCGTTTGAGAAAAGCTTCTCTGATAGATGTTTCAAGACGAATTAGGTGGTCTGTGGTGGAGTGCTGTCGTCGGAACCCACACTGGGTGGGCGAGAGGAGGTTGTTCGATTCGAGGAACCAAACAAGACGAGCATTAACCATCCTTTCTAACGTCTTACAAAGACAGCTCGTCAAAGCAATTGGACAGTAGTTTGAAGGAATCTTGGGATCGTTCCCTGGCTTAGAGAAAAGTAAAATAATAGCCTGGCGCCAGGCATCAGGAAAAACATTCTCCTGCAGATCCGGTTAAAGACAATCAGAAGGGCATCAAGAGAACCAGGAGATAGATGGTGCAGCATGTCATAATGAACATCATCTGGTCCAACAGATGTACTGGCAGACCGATGAAGGGCCATTTTCAGTTCCACCAGTGTAAAGGGACAATTATAGTCAAAGAAACAGTCAGTTCGAAAGGAAAGAGGTGAACGCTCTGCCCGAGTCTTGATGGCCAAGAAGGCAGAGGAACAAGCAGAAGAGCTAGATACCCGGCAAAAGCTTTCACCTAGAGTATCAGCGATGCTCCAGACATCAGCCACCTCCTGACCATCAGAGAGTAAGATCGAGAGAGGGACAGAATTGTAGTGCCCATTAACTTTTCGAATCCTGTCCCATATAATCTTGGAACTGGTGGTAGAAGATATGCTAGTTGTGAACTTAATCCAAGATTCCTTCTGGCTTTGACGTCTTACCCACCTAGCATGTGCACGGGCCCGTTGGAAAGCGACACGGTTTGAAAGTGTGGGATATCTACGGAAAGTATCCCAGGCCCGTTTTTGAGCCTTCTGTGCTAAGTAGCAAGCAGGATTCCACCACGGATGAGGATATCGTGGAAAACGTGTCGAGGTTTTAGGAATACACTGAGCAGCTGCTTGTATAATACAGCCAGTTACCGCTGGCACATAGTCGTCTATTGATGGCTGATTTACGATGGCAGGATCAAGTTCTGCGAGAGCGGTGAAAGTGGACCAGTCTGCCTGATCCAGCTTCCACCGGGGCACACGGGCAGGGTGGCATCGACCACGGCCAGTCTCTCTCAAAAGGATAGGAAAATGATCACTGCCTAGTGGATTACTGTCAACCCTCCATGAAAAATGGGAGAATAATGAAGGGGAGCAAACCGAGAGATCAATAGCGGTAAAGGACTGACTAGGTACATGAAAATAAGTGGAAGAACCAGTATTGAAAAGAGCAAGATTGTGATCACAGAGCATACGCTCTACAGATCGACCCCTCCCATCAATAACAGCACTTCCCCAGAAGAGATGATGTCCATTAAAATCCTCCAGGATTAAAAATGGAGACGGGAACAGTTCAACGAGAGCATCAAGGTCTGCTTGCTCATATGTCTCTCCAGGGGACAGGTAGAGAGAACAAACAGTGATGGTATGACCTAAGGAAACACAGATGGCTACGGCCTCCAAGGGTGTGTTGAGTGACAAAGACAGGTGGGCACATGTTGATCAACCAATAGTGCCACCCCTCCATGTACTCGTCCATCACACAGCCTGTCATTTCTGTACAGAGAAAACTGCCGAATGGAGACTGTATCAGCAGGTTTGAGAAATGTTTCTTGTAGGGAAAGACAAACACGATGGTAGGAAGCAATCAGTGTTTTGATATCATCCAGATTAGAACGTAAACCTCGATAGTTCCATTGTATCAAGGTGGCCATTATTAAGAACGGGTAGGTGAAGTGGCTGAAGAACCCTTCTGTTTACGACCACGTCTTTTTTCCTTACTGTCCTTAGTCGCAGGAGGTCTATCAAGCTCCATGGATCCTGCCCTGGGTCGAGTGGGCAGGTCTTTGTTATTGGAAGGGGATTCCAGTGACTGAGGACGTGAAAGAATGATTGTTTTGCCTCGTGGGGTGGGAGAAAAAGATGTATCAGAAGAAATGCCTGTATTTGAAATTGAAGGAGGTGGATCTTGAGGTTCATTGGAACGTATGGGAGGAACAGAGATGGGTGTGGAAGTCGATTCCTCAACCTTTTTAACCACGGAGGTCAAAAGGCTTTTCATTTGTTTTGAAAACGATTCTCTTGGAGGCACAGAGAGATCTGTCTGCACTCCCACTGTAGTTGTGGAATGAAGTGCAGCAGCATATGTCCGAGATGGAGTGGTTGGCAGCAATTTCCGAGCCTCAGGATAACTAATGTTATGCATCGTTTTCAAACGCTGCACCTCTTTTTCCTCCAACCATTTTGGGCAAGAACGAAAGTAAGAGGGGTGGGAACCATTGCAGTTGATGCAATGTGGGTCCATGTTACATTCATATGCATCGTGGTCCTTGCCTCAACAACGAGCACATGTCAGGGAACCACGACATGATGTCTTTGAGTGGCCGAATTTCTGACATTGGAAACATCGGAGAGGGTTTGGAATGTATGGCCAAACCCTGCAAATGAGATAACCTGCCTTGATGGTGGCAGGTGCACGTGATGAAGTAAATGTCAAAACGATGGTATTTGTTGGCAGTGTAACTCCATCTTTGCGAGTGGAGACGCGCCTCACTGCAGAAACTCCTTGAGTGGAGAGACCAGCGAGAATCTCTGACTCGGATACGCTCTTCAAATCCCTCTCAACAAAAATCTCCTCGTGATGAATTCAAAGTAGCATGAGGTGTAACCTCAATAGGTATATCCCCAATTGCCTTTGAATTCAAGAGAAGTTCACTGTGTTGGGATGTGGATGTTTCAACCAATACGTCTCCAGATCGAAGCTTCTTTACTGACTTTGGAGAGCCAGCAAGTCCCTCTAGTCCCTTCTGAATAAAAAAGGGGACAATTGCCCTAAAGGTTTTTCCGAAAGAGAATGTAAGATAAGAAAATGAGGTACGTGTGTTACAGATGTTGAAGATTGCTGTTCAGAGTCTTCAAGACGTGGTCGCTTACCCATTGACTGTTTTTTTACAATTTTATTTAAATTCTTTTGGAGGATCCATAGGAAAAATGAAAAATGCGGTACCCCTGACCCCACAAGCCCTACAAGGGGACGCACTACAAAGTCATGCAAGGACAATGCAGCAACGCCAGGGTTTCGTGAGCACTATACCCAAGCACCAGCATCAGGCACAATGTCCACAACACCCGTTGAGAACTTCCAACACTGGTACTTTGTTGACTCTAGCCCAAGTGGACCAGCCGATTGACCCAAGGGGGCCACCCAAAGGCCGCCCGTCTACAGGAATTCAAGGCCAAAGTGGTGTGTTAGGGTTGGACCCCTCAACCACCAGGATCCTCTCCTTCCCTTCACGGGTCGCCACGCACGACAAACACGTGGGTGGATGTTTAGATCCCAGAGAAGGTAATCAGACAGAACAGAACCTTCCCTGAGAGGCCCCTCACCACGAACAGGAATCCACACCGAGGGGCTGAGTAGACTGGATAGGTGGGTATTTCATGTTTATTGGCACAAAGCTACTAGGCTACCTGTGCCAAACAATATGTAGTGTGCTATAATTGTATATGGAAATTAAGGTAAAAATACGTAAAATATATAAAATTAAGACCTGCCAGGAAGGCTGAAGCATTAAGTTCAAACTTGCTGTCAGTCACCTGAAGTTGGCCTTTCCAGTCCTGGGTTCAGGTCAAAATAAAAATTAAAATGTATAGAAAAAAAACATGCGAAAACAGTATATAGTCCAATAAAAACCTTAAATTAAGTTATAAAGATCAATGGCTCTTAAAAATGTAAAAACATGAGTGAGGTGGGCAGTATCACCTATGACATTGGCCAATGTCAAGGACAAACCTACCTTAAAAATATGTTTAAAATGACGTCGTCGTTCTTTGTTATAACGACGGCATGATAACAAAATATGTATGATTGTGACCTGAGTACCACACAGACCACACATTGGTGCATCAGTACCAGATAAAAGGAAGTGGTGAGTTAAAAAACTGTGACCAATGCGTAGCCTAGCCAAAACTACTTCCTCCCTTCGATCTTTACCGAAACAAGATGGCCAAAGAGCTGAAGAAGGCTTGATTTGAACAAGCTTATTATTTTGTTGCTCACTCCAGGTCGACTGCTAACTGGTGTGCAGTCGGGGTTTTGATCACTGGACCATAGTACATGTATGGAACAGGTACGGCAGTAATGGTGCCAGAGTAGATGAACTTTTCCACTCTGTCAGCTAGCTCATTTCCACGCATACCAACATGAACTGGTATCAAAAACACTAGACAAAGATTGATGATAGAGAAAGATGGGCTAGTTTGTTTTGGATATTGATAAGAATAGGGTGGTAACTAACATGGAATGATGTCAAGGCCAATAGACAGCTGAGTGAATCAGTATAGATCGTACAATTCATATATTGCATAGTTTCAATGTGATTCAGGGCAAAAGAAATGTCATACAATTCAGCAGTGAACAAAGAAACTGTAGAGCGTGCTACCACCGAACTGTAACAAATCATGGCAGAGCCTACAGAGTCACCTGATTTTGAACCATCTGTATATATGGGAATGGATGGATCATTTCAAAGATGTTCAGCAAATAAAGAGTGATATTTCCAATCTTCCTTCCTCAGATGACTCAAAAATAGGTCACAATTGGGGATAGTAATTAGCCATGATGAGAGAGGCCGATCTGTGGATACTACTATGCTATTCAAAGATAAATCAAATTTTTCTGATTGTGCCTGCATACGAAGGCTAAAAGGAGCAATGGCAAATGTTGTATTATAAAAATTTGTGGCCCACTGAGGATGGAAAACACAACCCCAAGTAGGATGCTGTGGTAAAGAGCGAAGTTTGAAAGCATACATAAGAGACAGTTGCAAATGGCGAATATACAGAGGGAATTCATGAGACTCCACGTACAAACTTTGGACTGGAGAAGTATGAAAGGCCCCAGTGCAAAGCCGAAGCCCCTAATAGTGGATAGGATCCAACATTTTCAGTTCTGAGGTTCTGGTAGAACCATAAACCATAGACCCATAGTCAAATTTATATTGGATAAGGGCACGATAAATTTTAAGCATGGAGTATCGATCCACTCCACAAGAGGTAGAAGAAAGGACACCGAGGATGTTCAATGCTCTTATACATTGGACAAGAAGTTGCTTGATATATGAAATAAAGTTTAATTTACAATCAAATATCAGACCTAAGAGCTTTGCCTCAAGGACGGCAGGAAGTACAACATAATCAATACGAAGTTCTGGATCTGGATGAACACCCTGTTGGCGGCAGAAATGTACAGAAACAGTTTCAGAGAGAGAAAGTTGATAACCATTTGCTGTGGTCCACTTAAGTATATGATTGATTGCAGTTTGTAGCTGCCGCTCAATAAACTTCATGTTTAATGACTGACATGAGATGTGAAAGTCATCAACGAAAAGACCCTTTGCAACTGTAGGAGGTAGCTGTTCACTGATGACATTAATCTTTATAATGAAAGTGTGACACTCAGAACACAACCCTGAGAGTCTCCAAGTTCCTGTGGGAAAAATGACAAAGTGTTAAGCCCACACAAACCTGGACTCAGCGATTCATTAAAAATGCTTAATAAAAAGTGGTAAATTGCCAAGCAATCCGTATGACTGAAGGTCTCGCAAGATGCCTTATCTCCATGTTGTATCATAAGCTTTCTCTAAATGAAAAAATATAAACCAGATATTGTATTTCCAAAAGGCTTCTCTGACTGAAGTTTTAAGGCGAATTAAGTGGTCTATCGTGGAGCGTTGTTTTTGGAACCCACACTGAGTGGGTGAGAGAAGGTTGTTTGATTCAAGGAACCAAACAAGACGAGTCTTACTGAGACAACTCGTCAGAGCAATTGGACGGTAATTCGAAGACATCTTTAGATCCTTCCCAGGTTTAAGAATAGGGAGTACAATAGCTTAGCGTCAAGCATCAGGAAAGATATTCTCCTGCCATATCCATTTAAAGGCAACCAGGAGAATAGTAAGAGAGGCAGGAGAAAGGTGGTGTTGCACTTCATAATGTATATCATCAGGTCCAACTGATGTATTGCCAGACCGATGAAGCCCAAGTTTGAGTTCCACCAGTGTAAGAGGGCAATTGCAGTCACAGGGATAATCAGTCAAAAAGGAAAGAGGCAGATGTTCAACTCATGTTTTAATAGCTAAGAAGGAAGAGGATGAGTTTGAAGAGCTAGATACAAAAGAGAAACATTCACCAAAAGTATTGGCAATGTTCTGAGTATCAGCAACTTCGTGGCCATTGGATATTAAAATAGAGAGAGGGGCAGAAGCATACCGTCCACCCACCTTCCAGATCTTGTATTATATGACTTTTGAACTGGTGGTTGAAGAAATGCTGTAGGTGTATTTAATCCAAGATTCCTTCCAGCTTTGACGTCTAACTCGCCGAGCCTGTGCACGGGCTTGCCAAAATGCAAATGCGCTTTGAAAGCGTGGGGCATCTGCGAAATTTATCCCAAACAAGTTTGAGCTTTTCGTGTTATATAACAAGCAGAATTCCACCAAGGGCGGGGATGCCGTGTGAAAAATGTTGAGATTTCGGGGATGCATTGAGTAGCTGCTTGGACAATACAGTTAGTTACTGCTGCTACACAATCATTTATTGATGATTTACATAAGGTGGCAGGATCAAGTTCCAAGAGAGCAGAGAAAGAGGACCAGTTGGCCTGGTCCAACGTCCATCGAGGCACACGGGTCGGGTGGCATTGATCACAGCCAACCTCTCTTAATATGGTAGAAAAATGATCACTACCCCGTGGATTGATGTCAACTTCCCAAGAAAAGCAAGTAAAAAGAGAAGAGGAGCAAATAGTAAGATCAATAGCAGTAAATGACTGACTGGGTGCATGAAAATAAGTATTAGAGCCAGTATTGAAGAGAGACAGGTTGTGATTCAGGAGCATATACTCTGTAGCACGACTCCTCACATCAATACTAGAACCATCTCAGAAGGGATTATACCCATTAAAATCCTCCAAAATTGAAAAGGGGGTTGCCAATTGCTCAATGAGGGCATCAAGGTCTGATTGATTATAATTTTTCCAGGGATAAGGTACAGAGAACAAATAGTGATGGTACGACCCAAGGAAATACGGATGATTACAGCCTCCAAGGGCGTATTCAATGACAAGGACCGGGTGGACACATGCTGATCAACCAGCAGTGCTACTCCCTCATGTCCTTGCCCTACATATGACCTGTCATTTCGGTATAAGGAGGATTGTCGAATTGCGACTGTATTAATAGGTTTTAAAAATGTTTCCTGCAAAGAAAGACATTTGGGATGATAAAAGTCAATCAAATCCTTGATGTCATTCACATTTGATTGAAAACCTCAACAGTTCCACTGAAATAGTGTGTCCATTTTTATTTATTTTGGAAGAGAATATGGCAAAGAGTCTTTCTACTTGCGGCCGCGTTTTTTTTCTTTACTGGATGTGGGTCGGTCACTCTCTATTGATCCTGCTCTGGATCGAGTAGGCAGGTCGGAGTTTGTAGACATACGTTCCAGTGATTGAGGGCGTGAACGAATCGTTTGTTTAATTTTTGGGGTGTCAAGAGAGGAAGACCTCATGGAAACACCTGGGCTTAAACAAGGTGAAGTTGAGAAATAAATGGAAGATGTGGTAGGGACAGAGATAGAAGTAGATACTAATTCATTAGCTTTGATTTTGGAGGGTACTAGATTAAGATGCACTGTAAAGGATTCTGTAGGAGGCACAGAAAGATCTGTCTGGACTCCTACTGTAGTAGTGGAACAGATTACAGCAGCATAAGTCAGAGATGGAATTGGGAATAGAATAGTAATTTCCGAGCTTTTGGGTAAGTAGTATTGTGAACTGTCTTTAAAGATTGTACTTCTTTCTCTTCTACCAATTTATGACAAGAAGTAAAATAGAAAAGATGTGGATCATTACAGTTAATACAATGCAGTTCTAGTTGGCATTCGAAAGCATCATGGTCTTTACCAGCACAAGAGGCACATGTCAAGAAACCACGGCAAATCTTTGACAATGAAAACATCTAACATGGTTAGGAATATAAGGCCGTACCTTACAATTCAGATATGGCCTTTGATATCAAGAGGAGTTTGAAATGTTGTGATGAAGATGTTTCAACTAAAATGTACCCAGACCGTAATTTTTTACCGATTTAGGAGAGCCAGCAAGCATTTCCCAACCCTTCTGAATAAAAAATGTAGACATCTGCCCTAAGGGATTTTCAGTTAAAGAATGTATAATTAAAAATTGCAGAACAGATTCAAGTTGTGAGTTTGACCGAACAAAGTCATCAATGCGTGGTCGTTTGCCAGTAGTCTGATTTTTCTCTATGTTGTCATGCTTGTTTATTTTTATTTGAGGAGTATTCACAATAAAAAAAAGATTATTTCGATGCCCACTGACCCCACCCACCATGGAGTCCTACGAGGTGAACGCAATACAGTGTCATATAAGGTCACTGCAGCGACGCCAGGGTTTCGTGAACACTATTCCCGAACACCACTATCAGACATAATGTCCACTATACCTGTTGAAGGCGTCCTACGCTGGCACTCAGTTTACCCTGTTACAAATGGACTAGCCGATTGATCTTGGGGAGGCCACCCCAAGACCGCCCGTCTACAGGAATTCAAGGCTAAAGGGATGGGTTGGAGTTGGATCCCTCAACCACCAGAATCCTTTACTCCCCTTCACGGGTCATCACGCACGGCAAACCCGCAGATGGATGTTTAGATCCCAGTGGAGGTAAACTGAAAGTACAGAACCTTCTCTGGGAGGTCCCCTCACCACGTACAGGAAGCCACATTAAGGGGACTAGACTGGGTGTGGCAGTAACTACTATCTAACCAGACTGAGTGTGAGATTACTTACACAATCTGTTGTAGGAACAAAATCAAAATAAATGCAGAATGTGTGTTTGTTCAGAATTTCACGTAACATTACACAAGAGCTATCTGCACATGACCGTTCCTAAATCTGGACTTACAGATTATAGAGAAGGAAGCTAGAAAGAAACCACAGCCAACTATCGGACTGATCTTGTCTAACCGAATTATGGAATTTTGTCTTCACTCTTGTAGCCCCAAAGTGCGGGACGTTGGTGTGTTAATGAGTCGCGAAGCATAAATTTTCTGATTCACAGTCTGAGCACACTAACCACTGAGTCATATATAAACTAATATATTTGTAAAGCCGTATGATGTAGATAGACTTTCATAATTATAAAGTCGAGATATTGTTGAGGGACTTGACATTATACCAGCTTGAAGCTATGATGATAGATTTCAGGTTATATCGACCAGAAGACACTATTTGTATCCGATTTGTTCGCGTAAGAATTGAATTCAAATTGTTATACAGAGAACCAAAAAGTTATGTCTAACGGAAGTTGCATGTGAAAAAAATGAAATAACTTCAGAATTGAGCAACACATAAACGTTCGTAACTGCGTTAGTTCATAGAATTATTCTACATTTAATTTAAATATTCTATCTTATTAACTCACTTTAAAATTGCCCCTGTCGCACAATAATAAGCTTGAGAGTTTATAACGCTAAAACTAGAAGTTTAATCCCAGCAATAGAACGCAACAGATAACCCATCGTATAACTTTCACTTAAAAACTAAACAAAACAGTTTCAAATCAAAGGATCTAGGGTAAATTTTAACTTTGTTTGGTTTTGAATTTCACATAAAGCTGCAAAAAGGTTACCTATGCTAGCCGTCCCTAAATTAACTGTATAAGACTAGTCATCACCACCCACTGCCAGCTTTTAGACTGTTCTTTTACTAACAAATAGTGGGATTTACTGTCGCATATGTAACATCTCTATGGCTGAAAGGGCGAATATGTTTGATACGACGAGAATTCGAACTCGCGACCCTCAGATTACGATTCGAGCGCCCTATGCACTTTGTTATACCGGGTCACAATTTCGCTAATACTAAACTATTTCGATATTAAAACTAAAAGACACAGAAAAACTTACCTTCATATTGACTTCTTCTTTTAACACAGACAAACACAAGTTGCTATTTTTGATACCAAAAACCTAACAAAAATAGATATTCAATATCAATATTTCTTTTAAGTCTTAAATTACTCTATTAATTATCACGTTTGGAGAATGTGGAGTGTTTTTTAATAAAAAAAAATTACGGTTTAATTGATAATTTCAGTCATTATTAAGATTCGACACTGAATGAAAAAGAAATAAATGAATAATTCACAACACAATCTTCAAAATGAAATGAATGAAATACACTTTTGTAACCAAAAATATTCATACAGTTTGTAACAAATAATGCAGAACAAACAAAGGACAAAGTTTTGATGTTTTGTTTATTATTTATTTTATTCTACGTGCGATGTCTTACTTCTTGCAAGTGATCCAATATGGCGTCGGTATCCCCAAATTCACCTTTTCCTAGAGGACGTAGTATGCTACGTACCATCAGTTTAAAGCGATATTCATGTTCAGTTGCCTACAATAAAGAAAATATCTAAGAAGATAAAATATAATTTTACATTTGTCTTTATTTTTCGCAAATGCGAAACGTTACCTTCTTCATTCGATTTATTTTTTTATATCTATGTTTATATTTTTTCTGTTTAATTTATTCATTTGTTTAAATGAACTGATTTATTGCGTTAGATATAAACATTTAACAATTAAAATATTCGAAGGTCTTACTGCTTAGAGTTAATGCTATAGATAGTTATAAAAAGCAAGTACGAAAGTGGAAAAATAATATTTATATGAAACTATGAAAACTAATAAAAAATCAAATAATTCATTTTATGAAAAAGTTAATATAAAAAACTAATAAATGTTGACGTCATTACATTAAAATTATAATAAAACGAGCTAAGACGTCAATGCAAAAACGTAATCGATCGAACTAACACAGCAGCAACATGGACATAATTTATGTATTTATTTTTTCTCTTAAGGGGCTTTGTTTTTTTGTTTATTAATGGTTAAGTACAAAGCTGCACAATGGGTTATTTGAGCTTTTTTCATCACGTGTATCGAAACCCGTTTTTAGCGTTATGAGCTAACGAACTTTCCTCTGAGCCAATGGGAGGTAACTACGAATTGGGAGGAGTCAGTCAGCTCGGCAGTGCCTGCCGTTTGAGGTAACTTTAATACTTGATTTGACTGTCACTCTTAAATTTTTACGAAACATTCTCAACTAAAACATGAACCATATTTGGATCCCCTTGTCATTAGGTCCCTCAAAGTAAATACAAGATAAAATTAACAGTATAATAATACGAGAAAATTGACAGTATAGTAAATACAAGATAAGATTGACAGTATAGAATTATATTAGTTGTGAAATGTCTTTTTGACTCTTTGGTTGTTTTTTTTTGTTTCAAAAACAAGTTTTTCTTTTCTGTTTTAGATCTGTAATAATCATTCAGAAAATCAGATTTGCCCTAAGTTTAGGTTGTTGCTATACTTGATTTACTCGTGCACTGCACCTGATTTCTATCTACTAAGCTAAAGAACTAATCTAGAAAAAAAATTCACTTCAAACTTTTTCCTCTTTCTATCACTATTAAACATAAACTAAAAAAAAAAAAAAAAAAGGCCTCTGTCTTATGATATTAGCGAACATAAGCTCTACACTTAAGTTCTACGGCTAACTTGTATACCATAACTCCTTTTTTCATCTCCTACCATTTCTGAGTTTCTGAGGGTTACTGTTGTGGTTCTACTAAATGACAGCTCTCGAATTTCCACCTTTAAGTTGAATCACGTGCATACAACATAAACTCCAACAACTCAGTGCAGGTGTTGTTTTTCGTGGCTTGTGATCCCTGCGGAAGTTGCAGAAAAAGGAAGTACACGCGTGCAGTTAAGACAATTTCTTTGAAGACAAGATTTTTACTTCCTGTAGATATTAACTACTTTATCGACCGGTATTAATTTCCGTCTTTGCTCTCCAAATAATGTTTAAAGGATAAATTATTTATGAGTAAAATTAGTAAATTGTTTGTAAACTTTATGATTTACTCCAGTGTTTTATTCATATTTTTTACTACAAAATTATTCGTTGATAAAAAAGTAGCTTAAGAGTTTATGGTAGGTGGTGTTGACACATAACCTGTCACTTCCAAATTAGGAACGGCTGGTACAATTAGCCCTCGAGTAGTTTTCTGCAAAATTCATTAAATAAACAAACAAAAAACAATAATCACTAATACTAAAACTAAAGCTCAGTATTAGAGAATATTTTTTATCAGACTTTTACTCAAAAAGGATCGACTATGTAAATTAGTTAAATGTTTTATTTAACACTAAAAGACATGCTCTTCCTGAAGGGCAGCCCCTTTACTTTGTCACTCTATAGGGGCCATAAGGTATATGTCACGTTTGGCGGCATCTGGACCGGCGGTCTGATTATAAATGGACACTTATATAAACATTTGTAAAATAGCGATTTAGATTATTTCACACACCTTGCAAAAGAATGCGATTGTTCGTTTAAGGTTTTTTTACTTTGAACTGAAAAACTAGTGGAAATGCAGTTATTCAACAGTGCTCACTAACTATTTGGCTACCCAGTCCTGATCGAATAGTTGGACTTATACATTGCTCTTAGAAAATATCCACGACCACAAAGCCATTTGTTATCAAGAGGTTTTTCCTACTCTAAACAGAACACAAATGATAAAATATATATTTGAAACTATATTTTTCTCAACTATATAGTTATCTGTATATACACACTGCTAACATTCAGTCTTTTGTGGTCTGGCTGTAATTATTCACAAACCTCATGATAACAAGTGGCTTTGTGGTCGTGGATATGTTGTAAGAGCAATGTATAAGTCCAACTATTTGATCAGGACTGATTCCTAATTTGGGAGTGACAGGTTATATGTCAACACCACCTACCATAAACTCTTAAGCTACTTTTTATCAACGAATAATGAGATTTAAGAACACATTAGAATTTCTCCTTGAACCACAATATCCTCAAATAACTGGTATCTATGGGAGGTAACTTTTCCAAGCAAACATGTCAGGTTTTATTTTTTAGTGTTTTTTTTCTTCCATACAATTAAAATCATATATATCAAATTAGGTTTAAATTATTTAAAACAAAACCTCAGTGATGACAAAGTTGATCGAGTGACTATAAAGATAAATAAGGATTAAAATGTTGCGCATTTTTAAAGTTTTGTTTATTCGCGCAAAGCCATACCATGCACTATCTGTGTTCTGTTCGCTATAGACAGTTGAACCCGAATTTTAGCTTTATAGGTCAGGAAACTTACCGCTAATTCACCGGAGATTTTTTTGAGAAACGGTCTGTTTTTGGCGTCTGATGTCACGCTAGGTATCATACTTTTCGATAAAAATGGTTTCAGAATTTAAAATGTAACCAAAAAATGTCATAATTTTTGCTCTTCCAGTTTATCAAACATCTACTAACCTTTTCACAATCATAATATTTTAATTATTAAATACGTAAATTTTTCTTCTTTTAGTGGTATTAGAGGAATAAATATAGTGACTAATGTTAGGTCACTTTGTGAAATTTTGATACATACGTTATTGGTATAACAATAATAGCGACATTTTTTTTTCTTTTCTTAACCTGACGATTCAGAAATATTTAGTTGCAAGGTAGCGCTTTACTTTGTAAACGACAGTCCTCCATTGAAAAGATGAAGATGTGTGTAAGTTTACTACTAGACTCATTGAGTAATTTATTAGAAAATTCTGAGTAGTAGTTACTCGGTTTTCTATTATATGCTAATATTGGCAGGAATCATGGCTACAGCAAAATATGATCTTGACAATTCTGGGAGTTTTATGCCGGTAAGTTTTGCACTTTGTTTGATAGGATTGTTTGTGCCAAAAAAAATGAATGAAACCAAGTATTCTTCAACCAAAGATGGCTTCTCAATCGCAGTATTTTACTTTGAAGGCTGTATTGTGAATAATTATTAATAAAACTTAAATTTCTTTAATTTATGCGTTGTCAAGGATAAATTGTTTTTTAACGTACGAACCAAATTTAAAACCAGTATACCTATTTAACGTAACTTCCAGTCATCTGAACCTAACGAGTGAGTTTGTTCGTGTTCTGTTTTGTGAAGCAAATCCAAGCATTAATCGCCCCACCATCAAATGAAGGAGAGTCAAAGAAGAAGAAAGAATATGAACCTCACTATTGCCGATCAGGACGAGCAGTCAATCATGATTGTTGTGATAGTTGTAAGGAAGGTGGTGACTTGATATGTTGTGATCGTTGCCCTGCATCTTTTCATATTCATTGCCAGTAAGTTGACCAATGGCTATCATCAATAATGTTAATCAGTTGATGTCTAGACCCGTATATAAATTGTTGTAACATATTGTTATTTAATAATGGTAACAAATACTTATCAGCCATGAAATGTTAATTCAAATAGATTAAACATTTTGTTACTCGTTTGCTTAATAGTAGAATTGGCATTACTTAAAGTGTTACTATTTGGATATGAAATGAATACATTTTTACACCATTAATTGTAAATTAAATATTAGGCTTAACATTTTTTGTCATTAGGTTGAGATTCACAATGGTGTCTCATCTTATTTGAACTGTTATTCAGCTGAACTCATCAGTTTAAAATAAAAGTAGTTTAATAATAATTTACAGTTAGGATAGGTTTGTGCTTAAGCATATAACAGGTTATAAACCTAATTTTAAAAAATTATAATTTTAGGAAAAATTAATTTTATTTTTTGTATTTAATGTATTGATTTAAGCTCTAGGGTTAATTCAAGTGCATAGACATTTACTGGTATGGTGAAAAACTAGAAGTGCCATATGACATCAACATTGTTGTATAATATTAGAGATGGACTTCAATAAGGTGTTTTGGTTGTAACAGGTAATATATTGATTCAGGGAGCTACTTTTAATTAAATCTCTTATAGTAACCCACCTTTGGACAAGGAAGACCTTCCAAGAGGAGAGTGGTTATGCTATTGTTGTAAAGCATTTCTCAAGGAAGTAAGTTAAATGAACATCTACCATTGGTATATGTAATGCTGAGAAGCCTCATGTTTGAGTAAATTGCTGTTTATTTCTTGTAAATATTGTGTTTGCTTAAAGTCTGTGTGTGTGTGTGACATGCATGTGCGTGGATTGTGGGAAAGTTTCATGAGGACACATTGTTTTCTTGGTTTTTGAAATAAGAAAAACAAATTATGGTTTGAGAAAATTGTATAGTTGCCAAGTATACTTTATTGTCACTAGTATAAGTATCACTGAAAGTTGAGAAGCTAACTGGCTAACATCTACATGTATCATTAAATTTAAAATAATAAAATCATTTTACAGATAAACACTAAACTGTAAGAACAAGAATTTTAATGTGATAATATTGAGAGCAAAACTAACAGACCCTTAAAGATATATATATATTTATAAATTAGTGTGTTTCATTGTTGAAAAACATATACAGTATATTTTAGTTTCACCTAAGTTAAAGAAGATCAGACTAATTCAGCTGGAATTTGTTAAAGTTTCTGGTTAAATACTTTCATTTAAGCACTTACAAGATGCATCTAAGAATTTTGAGTGAATAAGTGATGAAATACAAATAAAAAATGTTTTAAACCCAGTTTACATAAGTGAACTATTTGTGGATTTGTTCAAAATAACAGTTTCAAAATCCAAGTTGCTTTCTTGTTTCTAATTTGATTTTGCTGCCAACATTAAAATTGTTAACTTTACTATATAGACTGGTGACAAATCACTGTCAACATGTAGTATTCAAAATCGACACAACTTGGGAAAAGGGTCTCAGAAGGATGGATCTATCCAGAAAACTGGGCAAAATGCTCAAGCAAATGGAACCTGTCAAAGTAGTCAAGTATCAGAAAATGGGCATCAGACTACCAAAGAGCCATCTGGAAGAAGCAAGTCAATAGAAAAATCCACTTGTCCAAATATGGAGCCCATGGATGACAAACTTGCACCAGAAGAAACTGTAGATGAAAAAAGTATGCACCCACTTCATCTGCTAGTTCAGGCAGCATCTGCCTTGAATTCAGAGCAATTTGAATTACCGAATGAACTAATGTGTACAACAGAACTTCCAGGTAAGTTTGGTTGAATATCATGCTAATAAGTATGTTAGAAATGATGTGGACTAATTATGGGTAATCTAAAGCACTTGCCAAAAATTAACTTTCAAAAAATCAAATTACATTATTTTCAATGTGTTAAACTTGGTCTAGACCAAACAGTTTTTTACTGATGCATAAAAAACAATTATCACCTGTTAGCCACACACACATCAAGGACTAAAGATGCTTACAGTTTAATATGCAGCATACTAAAGAAGACAGTTTGAAACAATATTATATACTTATGTTTTGTGTGTACATTTTATTTTGTTTTGTTTAATAAGTGAAATTGGTGAATTAAAATATAAAAAATATATATTAATATACATCAAAGTTAAAGGTCTCTGTATATAAAATTAAACTTTCAAGGCTCTGATAATATAAAATCATATATATATATGTTACCACAGTATTTGTCATTGTGTCTTAGTTTTATCAACAGTTCCTAGAATTGTAAATAGTTTTTATGAAAAGTAGCAACTTAGTTGTACTTAAACTATTTAGAAAACTGGGGTTCATGAGATAATTTTTAATCATCTAAGATAATACAATATTAAATATGACTTTTCTTAAATATATAATAAATACACAAGTTAAATAAAAACTTATTAGTCTTTTACAAGAAGTTTTATAATCTTTTGTGTATGTCTAGTCAGACACATTAGTTTCAGATCAATGCTGCTTTTCTCCATAGCTGATCTGTAATTACTTCCTTGGCTCATCACACATATTTTGTATGAACTTATGAATGTTTTATGCAAAATTTTTAAAATAAAATTCAGTCAGCAAATTCTATTCAAATAAATTAATATCAAAGAACTTAAACTATAAGTGTGTTATTTCATATTGCCAATTTTGTACTAATTTTATCAGGTTCATAAAACTGTTTTTCCAGTAATGTTAAATACAAATAGCTGAATTCATTTTTACATTATTACTATTATTATTGTTTAGAGTTAGTAAAACAAAGTCTGGTGATTATAAACAATATAACTGAATATCCATGGGGTTGGTCCATCTGACCTTATTGGAGAAAGAATATTAAACTGTTATAAATTTATCATGTTTATCTATATAAAAAAAATGTGGTCAGCTTTTAGTAATGTGTAAGAGTCTGTTGTACATTTAGATGTGATACAAAAGTATTTGTACTTAAAACAAGTCTGTTGATTAAATGAACAATGTGTATGGTAAAATGAATAATTGATAGGTTTGACACCAAACAATAATATCATGTTGAATGGCACTTTGTAAAAGGTTGTGACATATGCACTTTGACACACACACATGCAAATATGATTTTAAAGATATTATTTTGTGGACAAGTCCAGTACCTATAATACTTTGTCCAAGTATTATATTCCTAGTATTAAGAATAATTCTAAAAATATGGTAGGACAAGTGTTAATATCTGTTTCATTTATTCTTTTTTTTAGTGAGTTAATTTGAGTGTGAAAAACATTTTGTGCCTAAAAAATTATGTTTACAAGTTGAAGTCTTATCAAAGAGAGGGTATTTTTTTTACTGTTTTAGTATAATTGACCTTTTAATAATACTGTAACTGGATGTTAACATTAAGTAGAAGTTTGTGTTTTTACTAAACTAGGTTCTAGTAAAAGACCACGACTTCAAGGAGGTCATACTACGTCTAAGAAATTAGCACATGAGCAAGATAATGGTATTGTACCATTTTCTGGTAAACTCTGCTTTCAGTGCAGAAAGTAAGTACTAATTGACATTTGATAACCTTTTCTCCCTCAACAAAGAATATATCTTGCTAGTGCAGTATTTGGAGTAATGTGTCATAGTATGATGAAGGTATAACTGAAATATTAATATACAAGATAACTACTGTAGCTCACAATACATATGTTGATACTGAATCAGTACCTTTCTTTGTTTCAGTTATCTTTAATATGAAAAGATTAGTGATCATTCTTGATATATGTACTTAAAGTAACATTGAATACCAAATCTATTTTGAATTTGATTCTTATATCATTAATCTGTAATAATTTGTAAATATTTCATTTTTCCAAGGCTAAATGGTTGTCATTAATCATTGTAAATTCCCTCATACCATTTCATCTTAAGCCTACTGTTTTTGGAAGCCACAGGTTTGTATTATAATATTGGTCACAGTGTTGTGTTATTTAAGAGCATTACTGTTTAGAAACTTGAAGATCTAATGGAGGAAACACTAGTTGATCAATGATCCACAAAATATGTTAGTGATGTAAAGACAAACCTATCCAAAAATGCATACATTAACATGGAATGACCTGAAGTCAGAATGTTGACTTTCTTGGTTTGTGGTTAGTATGAAAACTTCTAACATTATAGAAGTATTAAACTTCAAGTAAATTTATTGCTTTTCAATTTAAAACCTCTGTAATGTTATTTTCTTAGCTAAGCTATTAGTTACCGTTAGATGCATAATTTACTAAAATAAATAACTGGTGTTTTTGTTTTTATTTAAAAAAAACTTTTTTAGTAGAAATGTTTTGGTTAGCAGTTTTCATAACTTCACTACCTTTTTTAAATGTAGTTCATTTAAAAGAAAGATTTAGTAATCTTTTCATAGATTGAACAAAATATTTAAGCATACATTTTTTTTTAAATGATAACAAGCTACTGAGTAGAAACTGCTACAAAGGTATACAGGGTAATAGACTAGTTACTAATGTTTTTCAGACAGAGGTTAATACTAAACAGAAATGAATATACATAAATTTGTTTTCATAAGTAGTCTTTTTCATAAGATAAAATATTAACTTTTAAGTGACCAGTATTCTCAATGTTTTAACTTGATGCTTTTTTACAAGCATGGTACTATTTTCACGTGGATGAATACCTTTCTGTGTTTCTTAGTACACTAGTATTTTAACCTTGTACTCCTCTCAAGAACTGCCTAAGTGATATTGTTACACATTATTAGAGCATTATTCTTAGATTTTCGTTTGAGAGCTGTCTGTGGTGACTGGTAAAATATATACCTTTGATAAAGTTTGAAGTACAGGTTGTATAGTACACAGTCAAACTGCTTTGCAATTGTGTTATAGCTCTTTGTTCTCTTGAGCATTTACTCATGAGCTTTTGAATGTAACAAAAATATGGGGCAAGCTACTTTGAAGCTAAGTTCTACTGTATAGCTTCTTATATTTCCTTCAATTCTTTGGAAGAGCCAAAAAGAAGCACCAGAAAACAGTTTTATAATTTACATATTTGTTTAGGTTTTTCTGGTACTTTTATGTCATGGCTACTCCTTCTGAAACCTTACAGTAGTAGCACTTTATTAGCAGTATTCACTGTTTTAAGTTCTTTTATGTATGTTCAGATTGTCTTATTAAGTGCTGGCTATTTTTGTAATTTTTTTTTTTAAATGTCATGGTAAAACAGAATTTGTAGGAGAGCACCGCTAATCCAGTGTGATTTCTGCTCATTACTATTTCACCTCGACTGTCTGGACCCTCCATTGACTACAGCACCCTCTGGGAGATGGATATGTCCAAATCATGCTGAACACATACTGGTGAATATTTAGTGTTTTTATTTGTGGCAGTTTTATAATCTTCATTCTTAATTTTATTATTTATGTACTAAATGGCAGCAGGAGAAACATTTTAACACTGGAAGTTTATTTCATTACAACAGTATCCAAGTGTTATCATAAAAAAAAGAAAAATTGTTATAAGAAGACGTAATAATCCAAATTAAAATCATAAAATGAGCCTTGATGATAAGGAATATTTCCAGGCTATGATCCTTGTTCATGATGATATGATCTGCTGAAAGTTATGTCTTTGTACTTCAGTCTTTATATCAAAATCTTAATATGTTTAATCAGGATAAGAAACTACTGACACCAGTGAACTTGATAGAAAGAGAAAAGTTATGGGACAGGTGTGATGGCCAGATGTCTCAAAATACCGTCAAGATGAATTTTTTAAAAAAAGTTCATAGAAGAAACCAACCATTCCGATACAAAGTAAGACTACCACCTCGGAATACAGTGAGGGTAAGTGCTAAGTACTTGTGTAGTCCACCTCAGAATACAGTGAAGGTAAGTACTAACTACTTGTGTAGTCCACCTCAGAATACAGTGAGGGTAAGTGCTAACTACTTGTGTAGTCCACCTCAGAATACAGTGAGGGTAAGTGCTAACTACTTGTGTAGTCCACCTCAGAATACAGTGAGGGTAAGTGCTAACTACTTGTGTAGTCCACCTCAGAATACAGTGAGGGTAAGTGCTAACTACTTGTGTAGTCCACCTCAGAATACAGTGAGGTAAGTACTTACTACATTTAAAATTATTTGTAACTTTTCAGAGTTTTAAAATTAGTTTATGCCCATAAAAATAAAACTATGTTTACTTTCTTCAAAGAACTTGGATTTGGTAAAGTTTTAAGGATGATTTTCATTTTTAAACCTTAGGTCCCAGATGCAGTTAAGATGCAATACAAAAGCCCTCCCTCACTCCTGCCAAATGTAACAGAATCACTGCCATTACCTTCAGTTTACAAGACGTTCATTAACACTGCCAAACATATGAATGAAGAGGAAGAAAATGAGGTAAGAAAATAAGTTAAGTGACATGTAATTTTCACAGAATGGTTGTAAAACCAGTTAGTTCTGTCAGATTTGACATTTTTGTATTTATTGGTAATTTATATTAAACTTCGAAAGTATTACTACAAATTCTATGTTGTAAGAAACCATCACTTTCATGTTTTGTGAAACTGACTGAAGTTTTCTGTAATACATGTGTTTTTAATATCCTTTTTTTTTTATAGTGGTTGACTAGTGTAGTGACCTTACAGTCCAGTATTGCAAATCATTTGTCTAAAAGACAAGCTTCATTCATCAGTGAAACTAGCCCACACTCTGAAGTAAAATCACTGTCTAGCGTTACATGTAACGCCTCTTCCTTATTAAATACGATGTCATTGTTACATCCTGTCACAAACTGTACTACTTCCACATTGTCAGATAAGAACTCTAGTGATAATAAATCATTCACAAATGGTAGTTTTTCAAATTGTCAGTCAAGTCCAGGAACATCATTCTTGAGTCCACTGAGCCACAGTACTGTAAGAAGCACCAACCATTTGTTGGACAATAGTATCATTGTAAATGGTGAACATGACCAGTCTTATTATACAAAACTTAAAGCTAGTTTAGAAGAAACTATTTGCAGTGTGAAAACCGAATTTCAGAATGAAAACATTAATAGTGTGGCAAATTGTGGTTACAATATTAATTCTCAGGAAACTCTGGTATTGGGAAAAAGCACATCTTCAAATACTTTGCCTATGTCTTATAAAACCTGTGCTGCTACAACCTACATTCCTGTAGTTACGCAAGAGTTTCTTGTCACAGCAGGATTATCCCATTCATCACAGGATGCCAGCAACACCAGTCAGAAACACAGCATTGCTGTAGAAACATCAGAATATCAAGTTACAACATCTGTTCCAGTAGGATTATCTCATCTTTCACAGGGTGGAAACAATGTCGGTGGTCTTTTCCAGCCTAGTGTTGTGAGCACATTAGATGGATCCTCTCATACACCTGGTAAAAGTAGAAAGTTGATTTTTTAATATGAGAATTCCTTGTATATGAAATTAAAGTTTAGAAATGAACAATAATTTAACTTTTAAAAGTTCTGTTTTTAGTTAAAATAGTTATATGTAAACAATAAATTAGCTTTTAGTCTTTGTTTCTGTAAATATTTTTGTTGTTTTTTACGTTTTATAATCTTCTGTATATTATAGGTAAGATGATTCCACTAGGATCCCCGAATCTGTCTCTCAGCAGTCTCAACAGCATATTGCACGCATGTGTTGATGACAACAAAGGTAGATAATATGGCTGTTCTACATTTTACACTTACATGTGATTTCATGTATGATGTGGACAGGAAGCTTACATAAACTATTTGTCATGAGTTTGTCAAACTAACAGTTTCTAACTAATAAAGCTTTGATTTTTCATTGCTTTATAAAAAATATGATGATCAGATTTAAGCAGTGAAATTTATAGATTGCTTTCACTTGCTGTATGGATATTTCAACTGCTAACCTGTCACCCAATTAGGCTTACTGTATATTTTATAAATATTTGTATTGGGTTTAGAATTATTTGAAACTTTATACTAGTTTTTATTTTTTAATCTGACAGTGATTTTAGTTATCTAACACATCAGTAAAATATTTGTTTTTAATAGGGAAATATTAATCAAAACATAGTTGTGTAATTTGTGGTTCATGTTTCTATTTAATAAAGCTAGATTTTTGTTCTATTGTTTGGAAATTTGCTGAGTTCTAGGTGATACATACAACTTACAAATATTTTGACATCTATTACGTTACTTGCTTGAAATATTCTTACTTTTGTGTATGTCACATTTGAAAGAGCAGTAAAATTTGAAACTATTGTAGAATAACAACATATGGTTTAAACTCCATTATTACATTTTTTATATATTGGTGTAACTAAATATATTTTTAACCTTTGAAAATGTATAAAGATATCTTGAGTGCTAAGATACTGTGGTATATTTAGTGGACAAAAGTAGAACCTTGTAGCAAATGTCAGGATCTGGTATATTTTGCCTATTACAGTGTAATAGCATTTCAGTTAATTGGTATTTCATGTTTACAAATTTAATTTTCTTATTCTTGGTAGTTTAACTTTTTGGTAAATTAAGCCATTTGTTATATTACTGATTTAATATAATATTTGTTACATTATTATACAAATATAACATTTTGTATACAAGTTGATTGTTATATTTCATAAATGGCATCACATAAGAAGGTACAACTGCACAGGGGTGAGGTATGAATTGTATCATGTGGTTGCAAATGCCCTGCTTGTTATGTATTCCTCCAAGGATGCCATTCTGATCAATCACACCATCTGTTCAAAATGTGGTCCTCCATCAGACATTACAAAAATAGTATCTGGCCACTTTCTGGACAGCTGCATCATTATGGTCTGGAATTATACAAGGTTTCCCATAGTGCATGTGTGACTCTCCCATCCAACTAAATATTAGCTTGTGTTTGGTACAATAAACAAGTTGGACAGACATTCACATGTAATGATTCTCTGAGAATTCCCATGCAGATGTGTTTAATCTAGTTATAAGTATCCAGGAGGCACCTGCCTGCAAGAAAAATGTTGTATTTTGTTGTTGTAGCCTGGGAATCACGTTTTTTGTGAGCAGTGGCTGTGCAGGTTTGTAGTCTGTATACAAAGCTACAGTCTAATAATTTCACACTGTTACTGTAGCATCATGGAGATGTGTAGGAAATGTTGCATGTGGATTAGCGTCTGATGAGTAAAGGACCTTCATTCTTGTAAAAATGGGGAGTGGGCTTCTTCAGTCCATTAGATATGGACCACTGACTATCAGTCTTGCCGAGAAATGTAGTACTACAGCTTAAATTCTTCACTTCTTCAAAATGACTTTTTAGAAAATGTCTGCAAAGTCAACCAATGAGGCTTTTAAACAATTGCAGTTGACAACTCAAAACGCTGGGTAATATAACATATGCTGCTACACTTGTGTTGGCTTGTTCTGCTGTGGCATAGCTGCCCTTGGCAGTAGTTTTCAGTAGGTGTTAGTGTTCTATTCGTATAACCTGTCTCCGAATTTTTATGAAACTGCATAGAAACTACTGCAACAAGACCCTCTCTGGTATTCCCTGTATCCTTTAATATACTAATTAACCTCTCTGCACCATTGGCAGTCCTGGTTTGAATCGCCATCACACCAAACATGCTCACCCTTTCAGCCAGTGAGGGTGTTATAATGTGACAGTCAATCCCACTAGTTGTTAGTAAAAGAGTAGCCCAAGAGTTGGCAGTGGGTGGTGATGACTAGCTGCCTTCCCCTCTAGTCTTACTCTGCTAAATTAGGGACAGCAAAAATTCAAAACAAACCAATCCCTTGTCAGTCATGTATTGGTGGCAACATGTGACTGACTACTGTGTCATTTGTATATACAGATACCCTTAACACCCATTTACTGTTTGTGTAAGATGTGGTGCACCAAACAACAAAACTTGTTCGATAATCACTGATTTAATTTTATATAACATTTGTTAAGTTGCTACTTCAATATAAAATAACATTACTGTTTTACTATAACATTAGTTATGTTGTTAATGTATATATTTTGTGACTTTCATATATATAGGTACACTTTAATGGCAGGTGTTTGATGTGAGTGATGTAATATAAAGGGGGTAATTTTTATCCCAGTCATTACGTATACTTTATTCATTAATCATGAAAAAGTTAAGAAATTACAGAATTAATTTGAAGAGAATGAATTTAAGAATATAATAGTTTTTTTTATCTTTCAGTTACCATTTTCTGAAATTTTGTTTCAAGGTAAATACTAGGTGTAAAACTGTCAGTAACATTCGAGATGATATACAGTTGTGTAAAACATGAATGGGAAGTTGTTTTTAGTAAAGTTTGAGTTTTGTTTACGCAGAAGTGGATTTCCTTGATGGAAAACTGATCAGAATGCTGGCGTGGCAGAGACTACAGCAGCTGGTACCCCAAGCTTTGATATCCAAGAAACTGAACTCGACAATAGGTACTTGGTCCTGTTTTCAGGAAAATAGTGCTTTAGGGGTAGAACTTGTGATTATTCAGGGTAATATAGAGAATTGAGTATATTATATTAAAACAGTTTTGGAGCCTTATAATGTCCTTACAGTCATGTTTTTGTGTTTAGTTATGCACTGTCCAAGGATCATGCATCTTGACAATAACCCTGCAGAGTAGTTGCCACTGTGAAAAGCTCTGCTTTAAGATAGTCATGTTAAAAGCACCATACTTCTTTCTGCTGCATTCCATAATCTATTTAGTGTACAAGAACAATGGTTCTGGTCATCCAAAAGTCCATAGATGGTGCATTGGGTAAATTAATAATTATATCTTTATATGGAATAGTGTTTATACCTATCTAGCTGCTTTTGGTTATGTGATACTTGAAAAGGATATGTGACTACAAACCTTATTTTGGTAAACCCATATCATGTTGGATTTGTTTCCATTCTTTTTCTTATATTATGTACATGAATGGTTTTTACTACTGATATTTGTGATGAATTCTCACCTGTTACAATATGCTACACATTTTAAATTATGGCTGGACTTCTCATGGTTCTTTTCCTTGGTGGCCCTGCTGTCCCATACTAATCCATATACCTTTGTTTTCCAGTACAATTAACTACAAGATATATCCTGTTTTTCAGAATTTTAAGTCTCTGACTTCCACACATCTTTATGATCTGAACACATGAAAATTTTGCATAGGAAAGGGATGTCAAAATGTAGTCCTCATACATTACATTCCTCCACGACTTCATACTGACTATGGTCTGATGATTTGCATGTTCAAAAGTGTTTTAATATAATACACTCAGTCTTGTATTTGAGAGAGTAAAACCTTTAATTATACTGTACGTCTATAGCAAGTTTACCTGCAGCCATGAATAGTAATTATTATTGGTTTTCTCATTATCCTAATACATGTGTGACATGATTTGTATTACTTTAATACATCCATGACATGGTAGATGTGACTGTAATACATCTGTGACATGGTTTGTGTGACTGTAATACATCCGTGACATGGTTTGTGTTGCTGTAGCACATCTGTGATACATTTATTTTGGCCCATAAACAGCAGTAATTAGTATTATTATAGTTTATAACATGACAAAAAATGTTGAAAAACATAACTTGTTTATTTTCTAAACTGTTCAGATATTTTTGAAACCCTTTTATTTGAAATGTATGTTTCAAATTTTTGAAATAAGAATTTAAAATTGTTTTTTGTAAAAGGCAACTTTATTTTGTCAGCCACAAAATTCAAATGTTCATTACTTCATCTTGATTTTTAACTCAAACTTATTCTGCTATTTCACATAGATCAGTTGATTAGGAGTGAAAAAAGATTTGGGTAAACTAATATTAATAGGAAAAGATTCTGTTCAAGTAATTACATACAATAAACTGGAATGTACCAGTTTTATTATATGTTCCTAACAAGAGAGCAGGAGTGGTAAAATGAGAAATGGCTGAACTCAAGTCACCCACAACTGAAGTAAAGTTTATAATATGTGTATTGGTCATATTTTCAGAATCTACAGATGTTAGAGCCAGAGCTGTGATTTGCCCTGTCTATAAAGGGCCTACTGTCCCAATGCCATACAGAACATTAACTTTAGGAAAAGGTTAGTGGTTTCTCAAATTTCATTAGGTTACACTGTGTTTGTTTATTGTTTTTCATCATGTATTGTGCAAGAGAACTTTTTAAAATATAAGAAATAATTTATGAAAACATTAGTATTTAAGAATTTGGGTGAAGACTCAATCAGAAGATAATAAATTGTTATTCAAAGTGAGAAGAATGTTGTCTAACGTTGACCAACAAAGATTATAATTGGTAGAGTACAGAGTGGTATTGTTTGTCATTCATCATTGGTATTTTCATTGTTTTGAAAGACAAGTAACATGTTAATATTTTACAGTTTACGGTTATATGTTATGCATCTTTACTTATTTTGTTGTAGGGAAATATGGTATTTTAAAGGTAATTTCTATGAGTTTGCTTTTCTTTCAACTGACATTGTAGGGTCTGATATGAACGTGTGTTTTGCTAACTATGGACATTGTAACTACGTCTCGGCCAAGCACGCATGTATATATTATGATGAGGTGAGTTGTTCTTCTGTTGTTTTGTAAGTGACATCACACAGAAAATTGGAAGCTAAAATTGGGAATATATAAGTGTCCTTTAGATGTAAGATGATTTGGTGTGATGGTTAACAATAAAAAAACAAAATAAAAACAGAGAAAGTAGTTCTGATGTGTCTAGTAAAATATGGAATGATCAAAAACATTTTGTGATATTTTAAATAACTAAACCACAATATTCTAGAAAGAAGAAACTGAAAGAAGTTTGTGCTATAAGTGAATAAACGTGAAAACTTATATAAAATTAAATCAAAAGTTACGTCTAAAGTTTTCAGTTATTAGAGAATAAAATATGAAAGTGTTTATAAAGGAGAGGTATAGATAAACATAGTTTATGGTGGAAGTTATGACACTTGTAGGATTGACGTACAGATGTAGCTCAGCTTGAAAGGATGACATCTTGGAAGACTTTCCTCATCACGTCCTTTAAATCCCAGCTATTTTTGTCAGTCAGTCCTCCAATTATTTCTCCACATTTCATATTTATTTGTTTATCAGGAAGATTCTGCCTAAATCATCTGTAAAAGAACACTTCATGCTGTTCTTTATAGTTTTTACAGTACCAGTTACATATATATTTTTCTCTACAAGTGAGTTTTCTTGTCATCACGGATTATTACCAGTTACATTTGTTAAAACGATATATTAGCATGTAATTTACCAAACATTTAAAAGTAATTTTATTTAAATATCATTACAGTATCTTCTAGTGTTTACTTTAATAAGTATTTCTGAATATGTGGGGAACAATAGCAAAAGTGTGAAGTTATATCTAACAGAACAGAAATCTAATACAAATGTATACCAGTGGGGAGCAAACACAGGAGCTTGAAATGAAAAGCCTCTGATAGCATACTGATTTGGTTGAACTCAACAGATGCCTAAAACTAAAGAACTTCTAATGTTGTACTACTCTGGCTGAACTAAACAAGGCTTGCCAACCTAAGCTGAAGCCAAAAAAGTTTTCTAAGGTTATGTGGAACAATATTTTCTGTAAATTGAATTCTAATATATTTGATTGCTTTATCAATAAATAAAAATCAAAAAATGTAAAAATTTAATATAGAAGTTTAGGTATAAAAATGACAAAGATAAGTCAGCTTTAGTCCCCAGTCTATAATTATTGAAAATTATTTATATTTTCAGTGCAGCATTACACTTTGTCACTGCTACATGATGTATTATTCATGTATAGTGTAACGCTTTGTCACTGGTACAGTAGCTACTCTGTGGATTTACAACAATAAAATCAGGGTTTGATTCTCCTCAGTGGACTCATCATTTAGACTGATGTGGCTTTGCCATAAGAAAACACACACACACACACACACACTGATTCGTGATGTATTATTCATGTATAATGTAATGCTTTGTCACTGTTACGTGATGGACTAATCATGTATAATGTTACACTTTGTCATTACTATGTGATGTAGTAATCATGTATGTTACACTTTGTTACTGTTACATGACTTTAATATAATATAAACAAGAAACTTTATATACTAATTTTACAAACATCATCCTTCTTGATAAATGAAGTTACCACAGATTTATTGTTTTTGGTGAGAAGTGAATCTATCTCTGATAACTGATAGCTAACCACTTTTTCATAAACTGCAGGTGACAAAACATTACGAGCTGCTTAACTACAGTGAACATGGAACAACTGTAGACAGTGTTTTATATTCCTGTGACTTCTCAGAAAAGTATGTCCCGGCAGCACAGCCCAATGTTGTAGTTTCTTCTCTTCGTAAAATCCTGGATAAATCAAGAGAAAAGCCTGAAGTTAAGTCCTCAAAATGTTTAACAATGAATCCAAATGTGGGGAAGGTAAATTGAATATTGATTTTGTTAAATGTTTATAGATAAAATGGTACTTAATTTTAAGGAAAGTACATTCTAAATAATTTTTATGAGGATATGGGTGTTGTTGAATCATTAGAGTTAATGTTTAAATATATGAAATAATCATTTAAAAACACATTTTTGTAGCAGTTGTTAAAGTAAAAAAATAATGTGTAATTTGAATGAAATATGTTTTAAAATATTCTTGAGGTCAGTTAGTTTCTACTGGGGTAACACTGTTGTCCATCAAGGCACTGCACCAGAGTTTCAGAGAGTGCTGTTCTAAAGAGTCATATTGCTTATTAGTCTAACTTTCTCCAATCATAAACATTTCAGACAGAATGAACTAAAACAACCTAAAATGTATTTGTACACCATTTTAGGTAATTGTTTAGAAGTTAAAAGCATCTTAGACTGAAAGATGAGAAAAATTAAAATGGTTGATTTGATATTTACATGATTCTAGTTGGTTCTCATACACTGCATACAATTGGTATATGATCCACTGCCACAGAAAAAAGAACAAATACAAACATAGTTAATTTTCAATCAGTCTTTGTTTACAAACTGAACTGACAAGTTTATTGTCATAACAGAGGAAATCCTAACATTTCCACACTTATTAAAATCTGATAATTTATCCTCAAACTAGTAACTTATTTCTATGTTGTTCTTGGCCAGTGAGATCAAAGTATTATATAGTATTTTGTCTGTTACTATACTTAGTGTAAAAACAGACAATAAAAACTGGATAAAAACTTGTTTATGATACAAAATAGATAGAGATCTCCAGTGGTTGATGTTTTGGGAATATTTTATTAGGGACAAACATCTAACAAAATCATGGTTCCTCAAGCAGTTTAAAGAAACATGTTTAAAAATCTGATATTGTCCTCATCACTAACCTTCTGGTTACTATGTTTTTCTTGATGTTTCATCCTCAAGCCTGGACACGTTTCCTTAAGAACAAAACTTGTTTTACTGTTTAACTAAAACTTTTATGCAGCACACGTTTCTTCCCATGTGACACTCAATGTGAAGACGTTGTTAGTATCAGTGGTATTTCTTATATTTAAGTACTATTTGATCACAAGAATTGATTTTATTTAGAATATCATTAAACCTCAAGTGTTGTGTGTACATTTGACTCATAAAAGAATATATTTCAGTTTCTCTTAATCAGATAACCTATATATGAATATTTACTGTGCCCTTATGTCTTAAGAGATGAGAAAAAATACTAGTTATATAATGTTACCTACAGTGCTGATAGTATAGAAATCTATTAATTTGTCACCTAA
Organism: Tachypleus tridentatus; assembly: GCF_004210375.1. Taxonomy (NCBI): domain Eukaryota; kingdom Metazoa; phylum Arthropoda; class Merostomata; order Xiphosura; family Limulidae; genus Tachypleus; species Tachypleus tridentatus. Next base: position 125,148,783 of record NC_134830.1, on the reverse strand, counting down.
GATATGAGTAGAGAGACTTATGATTATTCGATCTAAACGTATACTCACTTAAACTGATTATTAAATTTGTTGAATGTTACTAGTAGTGACTTTATCTCCCTTAATACTTATCTTATAGTTGTGGAAACCATGTAATTGCAAGACAAGTAGTTCAGGTGTTACAGGAGAGAATAAAGCAGGATGGGAAGGTGCTGTTGTTATTCACCATGGAAGCTACATTCAGTGTGGTTGTTTACAATTTGTTTTTAGCATTATTGATTACAGAGTTGACAGAGATAATGGAGGGAAACAGAAGAGCAAAGCTGTGATCTCTGTTTTAAACACTTCATCAACATGATATAAAACTTTTTCTTGTAAGTATATGTGCCACAAAAGTTGGAGCTCTGTAAGAAATGTGTTTAAAAGGAACTACTGGCTGATTTCACAGGTCAAAAGCATATTTGTGCAAAAGAGCTTTGTGTTATTTTTATCCTATTATTTTTAGTCCTATCAATGTCATTAAATTGGTATTCAAGACAACTCGTAATTTATTATATATTTGTAATATGTTATTTTAGTTTCAAAAATATTGTTGGTTTCTCTGATCACTGGCTATTATGGAAAGAAAGAGAAATTGTTGTAGATTTTCAATGTTTTTATCATATTTTTTTATGCATACTTCCCAAAGAAAATAAATAAGTGGTTTCCTTTGCAATACTCGTGTAAATAAGCAGGGCATTTGGTTTACTACTAGATATGTAAGGTAAAAGAAAGAAAGTTGTGTGTTGGGGTATTAAAATATCAGAATGAGTTGGTTTTTATTGATGTGGGAGAAAAAATCTAAATAATAAGTTCCATGTTTAATATGTTAAGACAAATTAACAGTTGTGTTAAACAATAACTTATTCAGTGTGTGTCAGTAAGAACAGAAAAATGCACATTTAGTATTTAGAGAACAAGAGATACATTTGTGTTATTTTGGTAGGTATTGGTTGCCAGCAGAGAGAAAATAGAATAATGTTTGTTTACATCTGCTGTTTCTCAGAAATATCTGCTTCAATGGAAGGTTCACAGAGCATTCTGTTGCATTTATTTTAGCTGTAATATCACTGCTTTTTACACTACTTACTGTTTGTGTAAGAATGAATGAAATAGATAATCAAACAGTATTGACACAGCATAAATCAGAACTGTAGTCTGTAATATATATACCTTTTTCTACATTTCATGTATAATCTGTCCATTTTTATTACAAAACTACAGATCTTATCATAAATATAGATAACATTAATGTGTGTTGGCTTTATCTTGAAAAATGATGTATATGCATCAGATTACATGTAGGTTGTTGGTAAAGTGTATTTTATAGAAATTGGTTACTGGGTGACCACATTGTGTTTGAACTTCTCAAGTAATGGATGACGAATCTTTGTATAATTTTAATTAAAAAGTGTACATTATAAAAACACATTTCATGTAATAAGTGTCAAGGTTTTCAGTATTAGTCATACTTGAAATGTGTTGTAAAGGATATTATTGTTGTCTGTTAAGCTATAGCAAGTAAAGTTTTCCATCCATTGACTCATCTTGTACAGAACCAATTAGGCAACAATATAATTGCAAGAAAAAATATTTTTGTTTTGTTTTCTACTTAAATCAAAAGTGAGAAAACTGTTGTAATGTAAATTATTAAAAAATCAAAAGTTTTGTTTTGAGTAGAATATTTATACAGGTTCAAACACAATCAGAGACTGTGTGATGCATATTAGAATATTTTAGCTATAAGCCATTCATATCTACAGGTTATGTCAATTTTAACGAATAGCATACTAAGTTTTGTTTTTACTGTAAGATAGTACTGGGTAAAAGAGACAGTGAAACAGTTCAGTCATTTTTGTATGAACATATGAAAACATGTATCTATATTTCATGTATATGTTTTGGTCAGTCGTCATTGATTTATTAACCTTAAATATAAGTGTATTTTGTTGTCAACCAAGCCTACTAAAATGTATATTGTAAGTCCTGTATTTAAGTTGTTATGTGTGGGGTGATAACATTTCAGGTGAACTGAAGAATTTATTAACATTGATTTCTCATGAAGGGTCCAGTACATATTTCAAAATACTTTTATCATGTGTATTGTATATAAAGCATTTAAGGTCACACAACATAGAAATTATTGCATTATTTGATGTAAAGTTTACCTAAAAAAATAAACCCAAATGGTGGACTTGTGGTATGGGTTTCAGAGTCATTAACCTTTCAGTTAAATAAATCATTTTGAAGGTATAAAATGAGAGTGGAAGTAACTGAAGCTAGTGAGTAGTGTTAAAAGTTTAAATATTAGAATCTAGCATTTTTATAATACACCCCTAAAACTTGCTTATTTAATTACATTTTCTAAGATGTCCCAAAGATAGTGTAACAATTTAACGTGTGTTATTAATAACTATTCTTTTGGAGACCATGTTGTAATATGTACATATATGTGTAGAGAGAGACACACATACACAGAATTAGAATATATTTCTAGCAGGTTATTACAATAACTAAGTTGATGGAACATTTATGGTTCTATTAAATTACAAGGTCAGTTTTTCCTGTTAATCTACTCAGTGGTTGTGTCAAACTTTATCAAGGCACATCAGAGAAGAAAGCCCAAATGGCTTATTTTATTGATATATATATTCACCAGTGTTAAGGGCTGTATTCTTGTTTAAAATTTTAACTATCAGATATTTAAAAATATGTCTATTCAGTGTTCATCTAAGAAAGTCTACCTGGACAATATATTTTACAGATATGTGAAATATAAAAACATTTTGTTTAAATCTTGGTGGTTCTTATTTCCAGCCAGGACTGCTGCTTGTATTGTGTGTGTGTATATATATGTTTTTAGTAAATAACAATAAACACTGCATAAGATTCATGGGCAAGTGTAAATGTGTAAGTAAAGTAGAAGTAATTTGTTATAATAACTTCAAAAACTTAATTATGGAAAGGACATAACTGATTAGGGACATAACCAGTGTCAGAATAAAATAAGTATAGGTTAAATTTTTTAGCTTTCTTAACCTTTTTGACCATTGCAGGTGATATTCATTATGTCAGACTGACCTGTGTAGGTTTCACTTTGTAAAATATCCATTAACGTTATTACCTTTTCAATGCTGTCATATGCATCAACATTAACCATGTTGTCAAAATAAAGATTGTTTTCACAATGTATTGTCTCACCTCTTTGTTCCACCATTAGTTTTAATTACAGTTTTATGTAAGTAAAAGTTTATTTTTTTTATAGAAAACTTCAAAAGGAACTTTTACAGTTACAGTTTTGTATATATAATTCTGGTTTTTATCTATTAAAGTACTTTTTTTTTCTTGTTGGTGTTTCAGTTCATGTTTTTATAATAATTTACATAATTTTAAAAGTTTAAGTATTATGTGTAATGATGATGTGCTATTAGACATTCAGAATTATTATAACTATCAAATAATACAACATCAGGGTTGTTCCTGCCATTTAACCCTTAAACAATTTTCTATCCTGTATATAACACCTCTTCAGTTATCTATCAAAATACATTAATTAATAGTAATAATCTGGAGTCGTGAATGTGAAGTTAAATATATTTGTGTTGTAGAAATTTTAAAAACTTGCTGGAGTAAGACAACATTTGTACGCCAAATAATCAGTAGAAAGAAACAAAGCTACAGTAACACATAATCAGTGTGAAGTTAACAAATGGTCAGTATCCACCATCAGTTACATGCTTGACATAAAAGTCCTTATAAAAATACAACGAAACTAGTATCTATGTTGGAGGGAGTCACAATCTTGTATGTTAAAATAATTTATTTTGTTTGTATATCAGAAGGTTTTGTGTGTTTTTTTAATATCACACAGCTATACAGAAGTGACAACAAACTATTCAGAAACCATTTAATTATTTGTTTCTGTTTATGTCATTGCTATTTTTCTAACAAGTTCATGAGCCATAGAAAGAACAAGGGACAGAGAATCAACGTTTGTATATTATAAGATGGACAAAAAAAACGATATTTCAAATGCAGTTTTTATTTCAATTTAGTTTGTGATACAAGAAGACAATCCATGTACTAGTCAAAAATAACTGAATATGGGTAAAAGAAGTTGTTTGCAGTTAAATTCTGATAACTAACTATTCATAGGCCATTTTGTTTCGAAAACAAAGATGTTTTGTATAACATCTACCTGGACTGAGGTAAAGTGTACCTCACTTTAAGTGCTATTATCCATAGCATTGAGTCTCTTAATCACTATGAGACTCTTCAAATAAATTCCTTAACCATTTTTTTCTTAACTTGATAAGAATGGCTGAACTGTGAGGGGAGAAATAACAAGCAGAATGTTGTGTTTTCTACTCTAGTAGCATGTTAGTGAAGAAACTTGAGAATAAAAAACAGAAATAATCGCATTGTTAACAACACAGGTCATTATCTTCTCAGGCCACTGTATATTAAACCTACGTAATAAAGCTGAAGAAACACTCCTTGTCACGAAATTATTGCTTATTTATTTTTTAATTTTGCACAAAGCTACACAAGGGCCACCTGTGCTAACTGCCCCTAATTTAGTGGTGTAAAGCTATAGTGAGGGCAGCTAGTCATCACCTCCAACTCTTGTGCTACTATTTACCAGTGAACATTGGGATTGAACGAAACTTTATAACGCCCCCAAGACTGAAAGGACGATCATGTGTGGTATGACTGGGATTCAAGCCCGCGACCCTCAGATCATGAATCGAGCATCTTATCCACATAGCCACACATATATGAATATAAACACTTACTATTTTTAATTAACATACTTACTACTACATGTTCACAATTTGTACTCATATGAATTACAAAATATTTTCCAATACATTTTGTCAGGTCTCTTCATACAAACATGCATATAATATATTTACTAAAATTTGGAAACGGGCAAATTATGCAAGAAGTCTAACCGGTAAATTCCAAGAAACTTCAACAGACAATATAACTAAAATCTATAAAACATATATAACACTAATAATAGGATATGCATGCCCAACATACATACACACAACACGAAACGCAATTATTACTACAGCATATAAAGTCCCTCGCAGCATCTTATCAAAATTCAAATCACAACCAATAGACTCTTGCATAATTCTCTAAATTCCTTTCAGAAAAATTGTCAAAAATTATTTATTATGTGAGCTTGATCGCTACTACATAATGATGAAAATAGACCGAAGTACCTCTCTTTCGTTAATATTCATTTTACGAATAAAATGCTATAAAGCCCCTATTACTATACTGTAAAACCCACACTACACTACTTTAACGTTGATATTTTAGCACTTAAGAAAGGGTTGTATTCTAATCACAACTATTGTTAAGTAAAGAACTGGTGCATACATGGACATTAGCCCTGAAAGGGGTCGGAGTAAGTGCTATTTTTTTCGGCCTGCATGCCGGGCCAGGTGGATAACGCACTCGACTCGTAATCTGAGGGTCGCGGGTTCGAATCCCAGTCACATCAAACATGCTCGCCCTCTCAGCCGTGGGAGCGTTGTAAGTGAGGGTCAATCCCACTATTCATTGGTAAAATAGTAGCCCAAGAGTTGGCACTTGGTGGTGATGACTAGTTGCCTTCCCTCTAGTCTCACATTGCTAAATTAGGAACGGCTAGCACAGATAGTCCTCGAGTAGCTTTGTATGAAATTCAAAAACAAAATTAGGGACGGCTAGCGCCGTTACCCCTCCTGTAGCTTTGCGCGCAATTCAAAACAGGCAAACAAGCAAATCGACATAATAGAGAACTCAATGTGGCTTTGCTTTCAGAAGGTGCCTCACAAAAGACTTGATGCAAAAATCAAACCTACAAGTGCATGGGGAAAGGTTATTAAATTAGGTAGAAAATTAACTGGAGAGTAGAAAATAAAAAGTAAAAATAAATGGAGTTAGATCTGACTGGATCACAGTTACAAGCGGTGGGTCTCAAGGCTCTGTTCTACGTCTTCTGCTATTTGTGATTTATATTAATGATATTGACTTTGGAATGATTAACAAAATATTGATGACATTAAGATTTTTGGGAGGTTAATCGCATCAAAGATGCTGCACACTTACAGAAAGATTTAGATCATTTGATGCATTTGGTCAACACATGGTAGACGATCTTTAACTATTCAAGTTGTAAGGTGATGCATGAAGGTTTTTACAATTCAAATTAATGTTACGATTTAAATGGAAATACGTTAATTAGTAATTACTATGGTTGAGGAAAAGGTAATGCGACTGGAAATTCACGTAAGTCGTCTAAACATTATATTGTAGCTGGTAATGAGGCTAATTAGGAGTCTGGACAGCATATATACAAATATTGAATACAAGACAAGGGATAATTATCCACCATGTGTTAACCATAATCAGCCGAGTTAGCTGTTTATTATCGTATTTGTTTTTCTTCTGATTACAAATGATATACATTTGTGTCTGTGCGCGTGAATATTTATTTACATTGTCAAATAGTTTTCTGTTTTTACTTAAATTTGTTTTTAACCATGTCTATATATGTGTGTGTATTAAAAAATTTCCTCTAGCGGTAAGCACGTTAAATATATTCGTAACACTCTACAAGCCTAATTTTCGTGCTATTGTTAGGGTTAGTAGGTGAAGGTTGTATGTCTTAAATGTGTTTTAGAGTTCTAACTTATCAGTGCTTGTAGTTTTCTGTTAGGTTTGACATCATATACAAGTTAGAAGTTTTAGTACCTTAATCGTGTAATCTGACTGAAGAAAGCGATTAATTAAAAATTACACTTTATTTGAAACTTAAAATTTGAACCAGTTAATTTAGGATGTAATTGTTGACATAGTTTACTATTTAATTTTATGTTAAATTTCTATTTTAAAAAAGTATGTAACATTTCCATTTTTAATAACGACAGATTGTTTTTATGGGAGTTATTCCACGTCGCCCACAAAAGTGTGAAGAAAATAATCTTATGATTGAATACTTTTCATTTATGTTTAAAATTTTCAATCCTATTGCTTTGTAGCTTGTAAGTGGTATATCTTCATTCCAAAACATTTAATTATTTGTATGTACTAATAAATAAAAATGGTGTTTGTTACATTATTAGTGGTTTATCTCTCTCTTTTATTTTCTTAAATTATAGTAAACATTCTTAATAGTTACACTATCAATTTTGAATCGATAAATGTGACTTTCTTTTCTATTAGAAGTAATAGTTATAAATAAAGTTTCATAAATATAGTTTGTTTTTTTTCTGAGTACATTAGTTTATTTTAATATCTTGTTAAGAGAACAGTGGTTTTGTGTTTTCATCCAGGCACTGGAAACTGTGTTTCATTTGGGAAACATCACCAGAATGGGAGACTTGAAGCCTCAGCAACAAGAAGCTGAGATGAAGGGTTGGTTACACAAATGGACAAATTATTTAAAAGGATATCAGAAACGTTGGTTTGTCCTTTCAAATGGACTATTGTCATACTACAGGTGATTAAGTTTGTTAAAGTGACGTGTGTCACATGTTAAAGGTTGAAGTGTCAATTTACTGCTTTAAAAGCAGAAAATTCTTATATTTTTGTTTTGATAACATCAATAATTTTGTAAATAATCTGATAAAATTGCTTGAAGCTGCAGAAAGACAGCTTTAAACATTTCCCATGATGTCATGTATTTGTTCCTAGTTTAAGTTTCTAAGCCTTGAAATTATTCCCTTAACACATTTTTTTATTCTAAAATCGTTTGCAATCATGGTGAAGTCTGTACTTGAGAGTAAAAGTAATGTATAGTGTCTTACTTCAGACTGTTAGATATATTAAAGATTTTAATAGGTAAACATTTTATTGCTATATCTGATAGATCATAAAATATTTATTGTTGAGGAGTGAATTGTTTTGAATACACCGTATCTACTGCAAATTTAAACTGTTACTGTTTACAGATGTTTTTGGGAAATGTATTGGAAGGTAATTATAATTTGTAATTCATTAGGCTGTGATTCACATACAAGTTTATTAGTTTTGAATATTGTACCTTTGACATTAAAATATTATTCATTGTAGTGAACAGGTGTTTGATATTGTTTTAATGATTTCCAGGAACCAAGCAGAAATGGCTCATTCCTGTAGAGGAACCATTAGCCTAGTGAGTGCTGTCATCCATACTGTTGATTCTTCCAACTTTATAATATCCAATGGTGGAACCCAAACTTTCCACCTCAAAGCGGCTAATGAGATTGAACGCCAGAGGTGGGTCACTGCCCTGGAACTTGCAAAAGCCAGAGCAATTCGTATTACGGAATCAGGTTAGTAGGAATCTTGTCTCTACATGTGGAAGCTTATGTTATAGTTTTACTACTAGTGTATTGTAGGATATACCTTTAAACCTTTTATTTATGTAGTTTTTGTCTATACTGTTTGATTGGTTGAATCGGTAACTTATTTTGATTTAATATTCAGAGTGAAGTGTTTATGAGGAAGCCAGTACTTTTATTGTTCATCAGGTACTAATAAATGTAAGGAAGGAGTGAGGAATGTGTTTGTGTGAATATATGTAATGACATGAATGAAGGTTTGCCTGTGTGTTTGTTTTTTTATGTTTATACTTTTTTAACTGATCTCAGTCGAGTTAGCATGACCCCTAAGTCCTCTTCTCTGCCTGGTTGTTATAACTTAAGATTTGTGAACAATTTCAACAAAGTTGGCATACTCCATTAGAGCCACCAGGAATGACAGATAGGGTCAGCATTTGTAATTGACCCAACAGTGTCATGCCCTAGTCCATTCAACCCATATATTTTTTCCATACTGTTCTGTTCACTTCTACTCATCTTTAATGTAGGTTGGTCAGCACTCAGATTGCCACTGACCAGATACTCCTAAGTGTTCTCTATGCACTGAATGGGTATGTCAGCCAGTACACGTGTACATGTAAGGTATGTTCTGTCTCAGTTGTGAATAAATAACAGTTCTGTAACATTTATCTTTGTAAGTATACTGAGTTAATTCTCTTGTGAACAGACACTGTTCCTACTCAGTAATGATTCTTCAGTTTATGATTTAAAACAAATGTATGCCATTTTCCTTTAACAAGTTTGTGAAATTCATCTACTCTTTGGAATACAGATATGGGACAAATGAATTTCCTACCAAAGCAGCCATAATGTTTTTTGAGTAAAAGAAAAAGAAAGAGCTGTTCTAACAAGTAGTATAGGACTGTAGGTAATTAGAAACATTATATTGTTTTTATGACATAGTCAAGTGGTGTAAGTTTTACCTCAAGAACAGTGTATGTTGACATCAATATCTACAGAAAGGTTTAACAAGTATCTAAAAAGGAATGTAACAAAACTTTCAGAACGGTTTCCTTACCAACTCAACAGTATCGAGAACACTTACTTATTATTGTGAGATGGAAAGTTTTTCTCGGTGATAACCTGCTTACTTTTGTTGTGGCTTAATGCTTACATTATTTTTGATTAAATACATATTTGGATATAATAGGTATGCTTAGGATGCACCACTTAGGGTTTTGGTACAATTCTGTGTTTGTTCATGGCTTTGGAACACTTGAACTGATGTGTCTTTGCTTTAATAACTTCTTTAGAAGATGAAGATGACTACAATTTGGTCCCTACTCGTTCAGACAAGAACGAACTACAGACGATGTTAAAGTTGCTTAGTGCCAAACTGGAAGACTTAACTACTTGTAATAATCTTATCATCAAGCATGGCACAGCCTTGCAGCGTTCTCTTACAGAACTTGAACAGTTAGAAAGTGGCTCTGATTCAACAGCTAAAGTCAAAGCTGTCAACGAAAGAGCTACTCTGTTTCGCATTACGTCAAATGCAATGATTAACGTAAGTACTTGACTTCCATATAGCTATTCCATAATGTTGGTAAGGCAAACCATGAAATATATAACCTGACAGTGAATAAAAGCTACATATGATATTTTGGAAATGTTGCCAAATCTACTCTGTCAGTAAAATAAATCATGGCTTTCCTGTTGTGTAATTTACTTAAGGAATTCAAGGTATTTTTAGATGCATTCCAAATGTTTCTTCTGATAGCATTAACATATAACCTTGATTTATTCATGTGATTTGATTTGAGCATTTAAAATTATTCTACTGCTACTTAAATTAATATTTCTACTCAACACCGACTTTTGTGATATTAACAACTATCAATAAATATTTGCTTTTCTTAGTTTGAGGTTTTTCTCAAACTTCCAACAAATATTTTGTTTTAGCTGTTAAGTAACACTTTAACCAACTTGATTAATTATAACATTTCTTATAAGAAATATAAGAAAATTATGGCTAATGAGAAGCTTTTGTTATTGTATTAAAAAACTTGTTATATTTTTAAGTATTGCATCTTATTTTTCTTCATTGTTAAAATTATAAGTGGTTTTGTGGGGTTGTGTGCACATCCTAATTTTGAATGTGATGTAACTTTGTATCTCAGAAAACATCTTGCAACGTTTGTAAGAACTTACACAAACTAAAGGATTTCAACATTAACACACACTCATTGGGTATTTTGAACTATCTAGAAACCATAGTTTCTTTTAGCACTATGTCTGTTGCCCTGATATTTACTGATATTCAAATCTGAACAACTTAGTAACAGTAGAGTTGAAAACATTGACTGTATTTATATCTGCTGTGTTTGCTCAAAACATGTTTAATACAGTAGGTAATCCAGTTACACTGAATGTATTCGCCCATTCATCTGCAGGGTCATTATAATATTAGGTGTGATTCATACCCAGGTAATCAAGTAACACTGAACGTGTTCACCCTTTCATCTGTAGGGTCATTATAACAGTAGGTGTTATTCATACCTAAGTAATCCAGTCACACTGAACAATCCCTCGGTGTGGTGAGGGGACCTCCCAGAGAAGGTTCAGTTTTTTCAGTTTACCTCCTCTAGGATCTAAACATCCACCCACATCTTTGCTGTTCGTGGTGATCCGTGAAGGTGAGGAGAGGATCCTGATGGTTGAGCAGTCCAACACTAACACACCACTTTAGCCTTGAATTTCTGTAGATGGGCAACTTTTTGGTAACCCCGTAAGGTCAATTGGCTGGTCCACTTGGGTTAAGGTCAACCAAGTACAAGTTTTGCAGGTGTTGTGGACATTGTGTCTGATGCTGGTGTTTGAGTCTAGTGCTCAAGAAACCCTGGCATTATGGCAGTGTCCTTGTTTGGCACTGTAGCACTTTCCCTCGTAGGGCTTCATGGTGGGTGGGGTCAGTGGGTACCAACATTTCCCATTTTTTATTATGGATTCTTCAAATAAAAACTTAAATAAAATAGTGAAAAACAGTCCATTGGTAAACAACCTTGTCTTGAAGATTCTGAGCAGCACTCTTCAACATCTTTAACACCTGTTGTACCTCATTTTCTTACCCTACATTTTCTTTCAGACAAACTTTAGGGCAAATGTTTCCCTTTTTCATTTAGAAGGGACTAGACAGACTTGCTGGCTCTCTAAAGTCAGTAAAAAAGCTTCGATCTGGTGACATATTGATGGAAACATCCATATCTCAACACAGTGAACTCCTCTTGAATTCAAAGGTAATTGGGGATATACCTATTGAGGTTACACTTCTTGTTACTTTGAATTTGTCATGAGTAGTTATTGTTGAGAGGGATTAGAAGAACACCCCCGAATCAGAGATTCTTGCCGGTTTCTCCATCCATGGAGTTTTTGCAGTGAGGCATATCTCCACCCGTGAAGATGGAATTATGATGCTGACCAATGTCCTCATTTTAACATATACATCACTGCATCCATCTGCCACCATCAAGGCAGATTATCTTAATTTCAAGGTAGAGACATACATTCTAAACTATCTCAGATTCTTCCATTGTCAATGGTTCAGTCACTCAAAGACATCATGGCATGTGCTCCTTGTGGTGGCAAGGACCACAATGCACATGAGAGTAATGAGACCCTCATTGCCTCTGTTGTAATGGCTCTTGCCCATCCTACTTTCATTCTTGCCCTAAATGGTTGGAAGAAAAAGAGGTGCAGCATTTGAAAACGATTCAAAACATTACTTATTCTGAGGCTCGAAAGTTGCTGTTCACTACTTCATCTCGGATGTATGCTGCTGTACTTTTTTCCACTACTACAGTGGGAGTGCAGATGGATCTCTCTGTGCCTCCAAAAGAATCATATGAAGTCTTTTGATCTCCATGGTTAAAAAAGTTGATGAATCAACGTCAATGCCTATGTCTGTCCCTAACATTAATTCTGGGAAATCCCAAGATCCACTTCCTTTGGTTCCAGGTATGAGCATTTTCTCAGGAACATCTTCTTCTCCTACCCCAAGATGCAAAGAGATCATTCGTTCACATCCTCAGTCACTGGAATCCTCTTCCAACAACAAAACCTGTCCAATTTACCCAGGGCAGGATCCATGGATGTCGATAGACTTCCCTCGAATAAAGATAAAGAAAAAAGACTTGGTCGTAAACAGAAGGGCTCCCTACCCAATTCACCTACACATAAGTAAAAATGGCTACTTTGATACAATGGAACTGTTGAGGTTTATGTTCTCATCTGAATAACATCAAAACACTGATTGCTTCTTACCATCCTGTATGCCTGTCCTCACAGGAAACATTTTTGAAACTTGTCAATACAGTCACCTTTCAGCAGTTTTCTTTGTACATAAATAACAAGCTGTATAATGGACTAGTGCATGGAGGGGTGGCACTGTTGGTTGATCAGCATGTGCCACCCTTTCTTTGCTACTTGACACACCTTTGAAGGCCGTAGCCATTCGTGTTTCCATGGTTCGTACCATCACTGTTTGTTCCATCCACCTGTTGTATGGAGAGACCTATGATCAATCAGACCTTAATGCTCTCATTGAACAGCTGCTGTCTCCCGTTTTATTTCATTGGGACTTTAATGGGCATCATCCCCTCTGGGGAAGTGCTGATATTGATGGGAGGGGTTGTTCCGTAAAGTGTATGCTCTCTGATCACAACCTGTCTCTCTTCAATACTGGTTCTTATACTTATTTTCATGAAGTCTTTTACTCAGTTTGCTCCTCTTCACTGTTCTCCCACTTTTCATGGAGGGTTGACAATAACTCACGAGGTAGTGATCATTTTCCTGTAATTTTGAGAAAGACTGGCCGTGGTTGATACCACTCGACCCATGTGCCCCAATGAAAGCTGGATCAAGCAATCTGACCCTCTTTCACTGCTTCTGCAGAAGTTTATCCTGCCATCAATAGACAACTGTGTGGCAGCAGTGACTGATTATACTATAGAGGCAGCTGATCAATGTATTCCTAAAAGCTTGACATGTTTTCCATGATATCCTCTTCTGTGGTGGAATCCTGCTTGCCACCTGGCACAGAAGGCTAAAAATGGGTCTGGGATACTTTTTGTAGGTATCTCATATTGTCAAGCCGCATCGCTTTCCAACAAGCCCATGCACATGCTCAGTGGGTAAGGTGTCAAAGCCAGAAGGACTCCTGGATTAATTTAACAATTAGCATATATTCTATCTCCAGTTCCAAAGTTATATGGAACAAGATTCGAAAGGGCAGTGGGCAATATAATTGTCCCCCTCTTGATCTTGCTCTTTGATGGCCAGGAAGTAGTTGATACTCTCAGTGAAAGCTTTTGCCAGATATCAAGCACTTTTGCTTCTTCCTCCACCTTCTTAGCCCTCATGAGTTGGGAAGAGTGGTCACCTCTTTCCTTTCAAGCTGATTGTCTTTGTGAGTATAATCATCTCTTTATGCTGTTGGAACTCAAACTGGCTCTTCATTCGTCTGACAGTACATTGGTTGGACCTGATGATGTACACTACGAAATGCTGCACCATCTCTCTCCTGCTTCCCTTGCTACTCTTCTGATTGTTTTTAATTGGATCTGGCAGGATAATATTTTTCCTAATGCCTGGTGCTGGGCTATTGTCCTGCCTTTCTCTAAGCCTAGGAAGGATCCCAAGATTCCTTCAAACTACCATCCAATTTGACGAGCTGTCTCTGTAAGGCCTAACAGAGGACAGTTAATATTTGTCATGTTTGGTTCCTTGAATCAAACAACCTCCTCTCACCTACTCAGTGTGGGTTCTGACGAGAGCACTCCACCATGGACTACCTAATTCAACTTGAAATGTCAATCAGAGAAGCCTTTCTCAAACAACATCTTGTATCAATATTCTTTGACATTGAGAAGACTTATGATACAACATGGAGGTATGTCATTTTGCGAGACCTTCATTTATATGGGTTACGTGATCATTTGCCCATTTTTGTTAAAAATATTTGAAGGGACAGATGATTCCAAATTTGTGTGGGTTTAACACTTTCTCATTCTTTTCTACATGAACTTGGAATCCCTCAGAGCTGTCTTTTGAGTGTCACACTTTTCAGTATAAAGATTAATGCCATCACTGAACAACTCTCTTACTGTTGCAAACAGGCTCTATGCTGATGACTTTTGCATCTCATGTCAATAGTCGAACTTGAAGTATATTGAGCAGCAGCTGCAGACTGACCTCAATTGTTTACTGAAGTGGACTACAACAAACAGTTTTATCTCCTCTCTCTCTAAAGCTTTGTATGCATTTTTGCTGCCAAAGGGGTTTTCACCCTGATCCTGAACTCCATGTCAGTGAAGTTGTGCTACCTGTGGTCCCTGAGACAAAGTTCTTAAGGTTTATCTTTGACTGTAAGCTGACCCTTATACCACACATCAAACAGCTACAGGTCAAATGTACAAGAGCACTGAACATCCTGTGTGTCCACTCTCTTCAATCATATGGGGAGCTTATCAATGTTCTGTGCTAAAGGTATATCGTGCTCTTATTCGATTGAAATTCAACTGTGGGTCTTTGTATGCTTCAAAACTTTGATCCTTACCACAGCATCCCACCTGTACTTTAATACTTCTATATACATCAAGATGTAGCTGTTGACTCTCAAATTGTTGATGTACTTTAATACCTTAACTTCTAAGGATTGCATGGTTGGCTCACCTTCAAAATATTGTCAAAGCAAACAATAAATTTCTCACAAAATAGTGTCTACACACAGTATTGAAAAGTGGCTTCTGTATGTTCTTGCAGAGGGGGGGGGGTGACTCTTGTTTCCCCTCAATTGATTAGGCTATTATTTTAGGTAACAAAAGTTACCGTTAACCTTATTTCTTACTTCAAAAGTACGATGAAACATAATGTAACATTGACGTATTTATAATATATGCTTGGCATTAGTGTTGAAGTAGTTTATGGATATTTAATCCATTTATAATGTACTTTAATTTTCAACCAGGAATGTCACTGAACAACATACTAATTCTCTGTAACTTGAAAATTAAAAAGCCATCATCTGACTTGCATTGTTTACATAAACATTATACCTAGTAAACAAAGTGTAATAGTGTGGTTTTTATACCATGTTTAGAAATTAAATTGGTCTTTCTTCTTTTTATTATCTTAATAAACATTCCAGTATGTTAGTGATGTAATACATGTACTACTTCATGTGTAAAAGAGGCTACATGCTATACAAAAATATCAAATGACAGTATTATTTCTTAAGATGTTTAATATCTGATTCAATTGAAGGGCATTTGTTTACTTTGTACTGAGTATGAAAATTATTAGTAAACCAACTTGGATGTTTGTTTTTATATTAAAAGAAGAAATATTGTACTTATATAGTTTTTCTTTTATTTCTTTTGTCTGAATGTAGAAAATGTCAGTGCAGTTTGATTTAAAGTTCTTTTTATACTTACTGTTATACTGGAATATTTTAGTCTCAGATGTTGAATGTAATTATAACTTCTACCAGAAGAGCTGTTAAAATGATAGAAAAATAATTATAATTATTTTTAACAGGCAAAATGCAAAAATATTCTATGATTTTCAGTGATTATGTAGGTATCCTCACTGCAAACAGTGTTTTTGGCCCTAAACCTTTTCATGTCTTTAATTGTAAAGTTGATTTATGATTTGACAACTATTAATTTTGGATAAAAATAATTAAGTTATAACTTTTTAATAACACAAGAAAGTCAGCATTCAATAAGTATTGGTACACTTCATTTTAGTTAAATCTGAGTTATTGGTTGTATTGAGTTTTGAAACATTTCTCTAGGCTTGTTCTGAATGTCTTCAACTAGCTCAGTCTCAACTTCAGAAGTGGCAAAAAATGTTACAGTATGAACATGAGCAGCGTATTCATTTAGAAGAGATGGTTGAACAACTGGCCAAGCAACACTCGCATCTAGAACAGATTGCTAAAGAAGCAACAAAAGGAACTCTTAGCCCTGTGGGTGAGTTGCTTCTAGTTTTAAAGAAGGGTTGTGCAGCTTGTCAGAGATTTGTCAGTCCTATGGGACAGTCAACTGAGAAATTATTTTGGAAAAAGGTTGTCAACAGTCAGAGGAGTCTGTTAGTCTTTGAGGTTGTTATTTTAGAAATGAGTTTAGAAAAACGAGTTGTGTGACTAATAATAGTTTTGCCTCTGAATTGTTATTAGTACATATTTGTTTCTTTTTGAAACTTCTTGTTATAAAGATTTGAATTATTTCACATTATGAGTTTTTATTATTTGTAAATGTTTCTTGCTTGGCCATACCGGGCCATTGGACAAGTGTGTTAAGGAGTGCGACTCGTAATCTGATGGTCGTGGGTTTGCATTCCCGTTGCGCCAAACATGCTCGCCCTCCCAGCCGTGGGATGTTGTAATGTGACTGTCAATCCCACTATTTGTTGGTAAAAGACTAGCCCAAGAGTTGATGGTGGGTGGTGATGACCAGCTGCCTTCCCTCTAGTCTTACACTGCTAAATTAGGGACGGCTTGCACAGATAGCCCTCGAGTAGCTTTATGCGAAATTCAAAACAAACCAAACTTACTTGTCCATGATATAAGCATCATAGTTTTATGAAAACAGAAAATTTTATGCTTTACTTGTAACTAAAACATTACTTTCTTCCATTCAGTCTAAACTGCATATTTAAATTGACTTATAGTCGTCATGACAAATAAAGAAAATGTTTCAAATGAATGTTTAAAGACCATAGTAATTGGATGTAAACACAGTGTTTTATATATAATTCAGTGTTCATTTGTAAATGTAGTGAGATCTAATACCATTTTGTAAGCTACTAAATTTTTTACAGTACATAATATGGTTAGTTCAACTGTTATTACTAATGAGATTTAACTAAGAACAGGCTGTGTTTACTGGGATGCATCATGACAAGAACCCGACATAACTGTTTTGTTGTCTAGCTACTTACTCTGATGATGATGAATTCTATGATGCTGAAGAACATGCAACTGGAGAGTTTTTAGTAACTTTACCGGGAAAGGGACATCGGTAAGTCCTGGAATAAGTTTTCATAAAGTATTTTATGTAGAAAGGTTTTTCAAAACTCATTAATAGTTTCATATAAATTTTTGAATTTGTTAAATGTATATTTTAGTAATTATTGATAAGAGAGAGAAAAAACGTGTTTATAAAAATGCTATGTAACAACTTGTAGTTATTTGAAAATATTTTATGTTGTGTATATTGTTGAATAACAAATAGTCTTTTAAATGTGAGATGTCAGTAGGATTGTGTGGTTAACCTGAACTTAACCTCATCCTTTCTGAATTAGCTTAAGTTATACATGTGTGTACTAGTGTGCTAATAGAGTCTGCCATCTTTTCAACAGTTACTTACTTCTGTAAATGCTTTTTTTTTTCATTTCAGTAAATGTACATGTGTAAGCTTGAGAGCTGAAGATCATAAAATTTTGGTTTCTATTCCTGTAGTGGGCACAGTGCATACGTTGATGTTCACTTTGTGCATTGTGTGTGTGTGTGCTTAACAAGCTTTATTGGTTCTTCATATTTGAAAACTCCTTTTTAAACAGCATTTGGAAAGTATCAAATCTGGAAAATATAAATACAAAATAAGTTGCATATCAATGAGTTTGTTCAGTTGATTTTAGATAAGAATTAATATTTTAAATGATGAGTTAACTTTTCAAGTAAAGAACATAGAATCACTTATAAACTGAGTGTGAAAACTTTAGCTTATTTGACTAATAACAAAACTAGGCTCTTGTGTGGTAAACTGATGCTAACCATTAAATTGTATCTTTTTAATTTCATTAAAGTTTGATCAAAGCTAAGAAAACTTGGTTACATAAAATAGAAGTCTGAAGTAAAGTAGATAATACCAGAAATATATGTTTGTTTGAATTATATAACACTGCATGTTTGTTTGAGGTACGTAATGCCACATGTTGTTCGTGTTTGTTTGAGGCACATAATGCTACATGGTTGTGTTTACAAAGCAGTGTAAAAGTTTTGGATACAAAATATTATTTAATTTTACATTTAGAATGAAAGGATGAACGTAATATAAAACCGAACAGTGGTATTCCATTCTGCATTTACATCATTCTATAGTGTTGTTTGTAGTGATGATATAGTGGTCTCTGTATGTGGTAGAGGTTTCAGTTAGTTGATTGTTGTGAAGACACTAATCATGTTGAACAACTTTGAATTAATCAAACACAGTTAGAAATATTTTACTCATATTACTTGGATAGTTGAGATTATCAGAAAGACTGGTTTCAGTTTATAACATTTGATTACTTTTATAACATTAATTGACATGATCAAAATTCAGTTAATTGGTTCTTTTACAGGTAATTAACACCCATTGGTGAGTTAATCTGTCGGTTCTTGTAGTGAGCTGCTGTAATAGATAGGTTAAGTTTTATTTTAGAGATCTTCAGTATTATAAAAGTAAAACACAAAACCTGCTCTTTAGGCCTAAAACACGGTATTTTTCGCATTACACTTACAACTTCAGATATGTTAGCTTGAAAATTAATTAACTGTAGGTAGAGTGAGCTGTAAGAATAAGGGGTGAAATAATTCCTTAATGATGTGAACTTTATTCCTGTTAAAGGTAGAAAGTGTTCATAAGCACGTTTTGCATTACCAAACAATTTTTGCACTTTTTATAAGTGTGAACATCTTTTATAAGCTTGATTATAAGAAGAGTATGCAATAGTATTTCAACCATATTTTGTCCATCATAACCATTGCCAACAGTGCACTTAGCTCTATACAAAGATTGTTAGCAATGAATATGATGGACATAGTGTGATTGAAATACTATTATACACTTGTCTCCTTGAAAAAAAAACCCATTAAGGAACAGAATAAATAATAAGCCCAGTACATATTTTTTCTAAGAAGTGTGATTTTTCATTTGGTGACCAACTGCTACTAACACAGCATGTTACTCCTACAGTAACTGTTATTCTTCATTTTCTACCAATATATTAACCTGCTTCCTTCAAATGTGCCAATTCTTTCATTTCACATTTGTTCTTTGCTGTTGGATTTTTAGAAAGTTAGAGAATCCATCAACTTGGGGTGCTGGAACTTAAGATTTGTTGTTGTTGTTTTTTTTTCTCTAGCCGAACGTGCAGTGGCATGAGTCTTCAGAGTGAGGGGCAGGGCTATGGAGATGGAGCTTCATCAGAGTCTGATACAGATTTAGAGAGTGAAGAAGCTCGGGTTATAACCAGAAGGAGGAGCAACCAGGCAAGTAAAATATTTGGTGAATGGAACGACAAACTTCATTTTTATTTTGTAATACTCTTAGGAACTTTAATAATTCTAAACATTTTGTGTGAGCTGGAAATAACGGTTAGATATTAGACAAAAGTTAAATAATTTATGTCTAATATAAATCATTTTAGAAATTAATAAAGAAATAACACAAGCCTACAATGGTTTCATTATCTTAATTTTTTTACAACGCTAAAATCAGGGGTTCGATTCCCCTCGGTGGGCTGAGCAGATAGCCCTTTGTGGCTTTGCTATATGAAAAACAAACAAACAATCTTAATTTTTACATGTTCTACAGTAATTCCAGTATGCTGAAACTGAAAATATCCATTTTTCTTCATCATGTACAGAGTTTTCACAAACATATCATGTATTTTAAAACATATGGATCGTTTTCATTGAAATTGGATCTATAAACCAAGCATAATAAAATGTTCATTGTGGTAAAGGAAATAATAATTTGATTTAAGTATGTGTTTTTTACCAATTTGTAAAAATTTCTTTCTTGATAGAAAAAAATGAATATTATTTTTACAATCTGCATAGCTAAATTATGGAAAATCCATTATTAAAGCCAAAACAACTTTTATGAAGTTAAGATTTGTAGCCTGTGTTATTACTAATGGCCAAAACTGTTATTTTCTTCATAATATTGTTCTGTTCTAAACCTACAAACTAATGTGGAGTTCTTTACAGTGTTAGCTATGATGTACCACGTACTTACTTATTCTGTAATATCCAGTTAAATCTTTGCACCAAAACAGATGATCTGGTTAAAAATCTGTACAATGTTTTGTCTGTAACCAAACTATATAATTAGTTGGATTAATCAGGAGTTTAGTAATGTCTCAATAGATAAGTAATTTATCTTTATGGTAATGTTGAGTTCTTATCAGTCATCTATTTGTAGCTGGATATCTTATGTGACAGTAAAACTGTTTTTATGTGTGGGTTTATTATCTAAATACATTACTTTCCACAGTTTTTTTTAATCTTGTCATTGATAGGGTTTTGATAGAATGTTGCTGTAAGCTCCAATGATATTAAAAAGATCCTGTTTTTTTCATTATCTATTTTAGTTGTTATGCCTAATTTATCCATTCTTGGGTTAGTTTTATGGTATCTTAAACCCTTTAAAGGTTTGTTTTTTTTAATCTTAATCCCTACAAATGACTGATATGTTATTACTTTTTATTTTTAAAAACAGCTTAGTGACTTGTGTTTATGGAGAATAAATTTTAAACTCAGTTACTTTTATGTTTGGATAATAATGTCAAAACTGAACTAGTTCTATTTCTGAATAATACAGATAAAACTTAGTTACTTGTTTATCTCAAGAGCAGAGACAAAATTTTAATACTGAACATAAAATCATTATAACGTACACAATTGAAAGGAAAATAATCCAGCCCTTAATGAAAAAAAGAAAGTTTTAGCTACAGTTTTATCAGATTCTGTTAAACTGTTTCAAGTATTCATCATTAAACATATCATATAATTAAAATGGTGAAATGTTTGTGATTTCATGAGATCTTCTTGATTTCAAAGGTCACTGGTTTGGAAAATTTAAATTAAAAGTTGGTAAATGCTGTCGTTTGTTACATTATTCCAGGTTTTATTCAAGTAAACTAAGTTCTTCATGTAATATTACAAAACTTTGTAACATATAAATTTGTGTAATTATTTTCAGGATGAATCTCATGATACTAACAAGCCTTCTTGGATGTGTGAAAAATCTGAGAATGGATCCTTTGAACAGCATGAAGAAATGGGAAGTAAAGGGAAACACAAACATAGAACCAGCATTCCTGAAAGGCCAAACTACAGTCTTAGTTTGTGGTCCATTATGAAAAATTGTATTGGAAAAGAACTGACAAAAATTCCGATGCCTGTAAGCTTTACACACTTTTCTTCTTGATTTGAAAAACAAAATGTAGTTAATGGTAGAAATTAATTTCACACTTTATGACTGAAGTCTCACTTGCTTGACAATCAGAAAAGTTGAGATACCAAACCAACTGTTATGTTTATTATTGTGTAATATTCTAAATTCCTTAAACCTTTACAAAATGATTATAAAAATTTTATAAGTAAAAATTTCGAATAGTTTTCAAGAGAGTCTTTTATCAGGAGCATGCTTAGAAAGTGCTTAGTGTTGCAAGTTTTTTTGCACATTGTTTTCAGATTGTTTAAATTATTAGAATGGATGACCACAGTCTACCCTAGATTACTGTTTAAATGTGTTCAGGAATAGTTTATACTAACATAGTTTTTGCATAACATTTACTAAATTCTTCCCACGTTTTGTGAATAAAAATTCTGAGTACCTTTAAAGTTACAGTATTTGTAGTTTCACACTTCACACAGTATGCATTAACACTTAATACATTTAAAGTTACAGTATGTATTGTTTCACACTTTCAAGGTGGGTCAAGGTGTAACAAATTCCTAGTTAACAAAAACCAAGGACTCGGAATGGAACATGAAAATGCTGTCATAGCACTAAGAATAATGGTAAATTTATTGAACAAATTGAAACACTTCCAAAATTCAGCCTTTAGAAAAAAATCATTTATTAGCTTGTGATACTTAAGTCTGAACAGTAACATGTTGCTAAGCAAGTTGTCTGTTAATTATTTTTCTTGTTACAAGCATTATTTAAAACCTAATAAAATGACATTCAATTTTCTAAACCATTTCAAATATAGGAGTATTAATGAAAAATTCCAGTTCTTTACCTAGTTTTTCAGTAGAAGATTTAAGTATAGTCAGAAATTTTTAGCCCTTAAAAATCAAAACATTAAGAATGAGACATATGTTATGGAGAACATTAGAATTCATGTTATTGAATCTGTAACAATTGAAAAGTTAAGTTGTCACCTTCCATGCAAATATTGTACCTTTCCTCTGCTAATTCATAAAAAAATAGGATTAAGTAAGCTTGAAGGGCAGATCAGAATTGTTTTTTTAACATTACGAGTACCACAGCAAAACATATTGTTTGGAAATGTAACAATATAACTTTGTACTTAACTACAGAATTGATCGTTATAATAAACAGATAGTCCCTTTGTTGGTTCCTCAGATCCATGGGATTCAAAACAGTACTCCAATATGTTGTTTTTATGAAAACATTTCACATGAACTTACAGCAGCTGAGAAACATCTAATACCAATGTATATGTTACGTGACAAGTTAGATTAATTTCTGATAGGTGAATTTCAATGAGCCACTTTCTACGTTACAAAGACTTACAGAGGAGTATGAATATTCTGAGCTGTTAGACAAAGCTGCAAAAATGGAAGATAGCTATGAGCAAATGGCGTACATTGCAGCTTACACCATATCATCTTATGCTACCACAAGCAACAGGTCTGGGAAACCTTTCAACCCTCTACTGGGTGAAACCTATGAATGTGATCGAACTGATGATTATGGTTGGAGGTGCTTTTCAGAGCAGGTAGGTTTCCTTAATTATTACTTGTGTCTAATGGTTACTATGGCAGACTGTGGTTCACATCAAATCACTACCAAAAATACATTTAAAAATGTTATGTTACACATGTTGAGCCATGGTTGTGTTTTAATAGTGGTGGTTAAATCCTGACAAATTTTATTGGTATCTATTTGCTACCTTCTCTCCAATCTTTTACTTTAAAATTAGGAATAGCTATTGCAGATAGCCCTCATATACCCTTGTCCAAACAACTGTTTTACTAAAGAAATTGTTGTTAAAACCGTGAGCTCTATTTCTGCAACTTCTTCTTGCAATGAATCATTATTAACACATATTAATTGCTTTTAACTTAAAGAAGTGTTGACATGAAGTAGAAATTAGTATACAGAGAACACTGTTAAGAATGCATAGAAATATAATAAATCTTCTTCCTGAATATACTGTTGTCTGTAATATCAGATCTAATTCTATTCTCAGCTACAGGAAAAGGCTGTAATCTAGAAGAAATATTTGATGATTAACATCACACTGTGTACAGCTGTCAATTAAATGGAGAATGTTTAAAAATTGACTGATTCTTTTTCCAGTATATTGTAATAACTTGTTTGATAAGTTAATCACAGGTAGATACTGGAGATTAAATTCCTCAAAGAAAACAATTAAGTTAAATGAAGTACTTGAGTGTAATTAGTCACCAGTTTCCCATGCTGTGAAACATCTTTATAAACAGTGCTCATTTGGTTCTGTCTTGTTATTTGGCTTACATGAGTTTGAATGAAGTGATGAAAACTGGATATAGAATGAAACAAGAATGAAACACCATTGTAAGAGGTTAAAAGTGAAATGATGTAATCTGATTTTAGGTCATAGGTTCTCAGAATTATATTTTGTTTTCTAGATGATGAGGAAATAAACAGTTACACACAGAACTCATGATCTGATCAACAATATTTTTCTCCATTTGTGAATTTCTTTACATGTAAACATTGAATTAAAGACATTTATTACCATTAACTTTGTGCTAATAATAAATTAACGTACACCTGACTTCTCATATTGCAGCATTACAACATCTTGTTTCAGATAACCCCAATATTAAAAGAAAAATTGTTCTTTTATGTTACACCATAAATATTTCAAAATGTGACCATATGTCATTTAAAATACAATAAAATGCTTGAAAATTTACTGGATAAAAATAAAAACATTGAAACTTAGAACAGTCTCATACACTGAAAACTTTACTGAACTAGATCTTAAAAATAATAAAATTTTATGTTAGGATAATAACCAAACAGTGCTATGATTGAAGTATGATACAATGGTTTTTGTTTTTCTTGCACATTACTGATCATCAGGTTAGTCACCATCCACCAATGCTGGCCCAGTACTGTGAAGGAAGAAGCTGGACATGTTGGCAGGAATTTAGCATGTCTAGTAAGTTCAGAGGAAAATATCTTCAAATTATTCCCTTAGGTATTGCTCATCTAGTGTTTGCTAGCACAGGTCATCACTACACTTGGCGGAAGGTTACCACCACTGTCCACAATATCATTGTAGGAAAGTTGTGGGTGGATCACCATGGTGAGATGGACATTGTAAATCACACGACCGGTGATAAATGTCATTTGAAGTTCATACCATATAGCTACTTCTCTCGTGAGACACCACGGAAGGTAAGAGTTTAATTAGATATTTATTAGATTCACTTCTAACATAAA
This sequence comes from Tachypleus tridentatus, assembly GCF_004210375.1. Lineage (NCBI taxonomy): Eukaryota > Metazoa > Arthropoda > Merostomata > Xiphosura > Limulidae > Tachypleus > Tachypleus tridentatus. The sequence goes on along the minus strand of NC_134830.1, from coordinate 125,123,942 downwards.
TTAGATGCTTGGGCATGTTTTAGGCTACTCCGAAATTAACACTTTTAGACATTTTGTGTTAATTGTTTCATTAAAAAATGAGTGTATAATATTTTTCCTCTCTTTTCATATATGTTAAATTTGCCCCACGGTGCAGATTTCTATACATGGTGAGGGGACCTCCCAGGAAAAGTTCTGTTTTTTCAACTTACCACCTCTGAGATCTAAACATCCACCCACATGTTTGCCATGTGTGGCGACCCATTAAGGGGAGGAGAGGATCTTGGTGGTAGAAGGGTCCAACCCTAACACACCACTTTGGCCTTGAATTCCTGTAGATGGGCAGTCTTGGGGTGGCACCCCTTGGGTCAGTTGGCTGGAGTGAACCAAGTACCAGTGTTGAATGTTCTCAACAGGTGTTGTGGACATTGTATTTGATGGTGGTGTTTGGGTATAGTGCTCATGAAACCCTGGCATTGCTGCACTGTCCTTGTTTGACACTGTAGTGCATCCGCTCATAGGGCTCCATGGTGGGTGGAGTCAGTGGGCACAGAAATATTCATTTTTGTTATGATGGATCCTCCAAATAAAATAGTGAAAAAACAGTCCATAGGTAAACAACCACGTCTTGAAGATTCTGAGCAGCAGTCTTCAACATCTGGAACACCTGTTGTACCTCATTTTCTTATCCTACATTCTCTTTCAGACAAATCTTTAGGACAAATATCTCCCCTTTTTCGTTGAGAAGGGACTAGAGTAATTTGCTAGGTCTTCAAAGTCACTAAAGAAGCTTTGATCTGGTAACATATTGGTGGATTCCTTCAAACTGCCATCCAGTTGCTTTGATGAGCTGTCTCTGTAAGACCTTAGACAGGATGGTTAATGCTTGTCTTGTTTGGTTCCTCGAATCAAACAACCTCCTCCTCTTCACCCAGTGTGGGTTCCGACAACAGAGCTCCACCATGGACCACCTGATTCGACTTGAAACATCAATCAGAGAAGCCTTTCTCAAACAACATATTGTATCATTATTCTTTGACATTGAGAAAGCTTATGATACAACATGGAGATATGGCATTTTGCGAGACCTCCATATTTGTGGATTACATGGCCATTTGCCCATTTTTATTAAAAAAATTTTAATGGACAGGAGATTCCAAGTTTGTGTGGGTTCGACACTTTCCCTTTCTTTTCTACAGGAACTTGGAGTCCCTCAGGGCTGTGTTTTGAGTGTCACACTATTCAATATAAAAATTAATGCCTTCACTGAACAACTCCCTCTTACTGTTGCAAACAGTCTCTATGTCGACAACTTTTACATCTCATGTCAATCATCTAGTGTAAGGTATATTGAGCAGCAGCTACAGACTGCCCTCAGTAATTTACTGAAGTGGACCACAACATATGGCTTTAACTTCTCTCTCTCTAAAACTGTTTGCATTCACTTCTGCACTTCTGCTGCCAATGGGATATTCACCCTGATCCTGGACTCTGTAGCAGTGTGGTTCTGCTCCCTGTGGTCCCTGAGACACAGTTCTTAAGGCTTATCTTTGAGTGTAAGATGACCTTTATACCACACATCAAGCAGCTATGGGTCAAATGTACAAGAACACTGAACATCCTCCATGTCCTTTCTTCTACCACTCGGGGAGCGGATTAATGTTCTGTGCTAAATTCAACTATGGGTCATTGGTCTATGGCTCTGCCAGAACCTCGGCTTTAAAGATGCTGGACCCCATTCATCATCAAGGACTTTGGCTGTGCACCAGGACTTTCTGAACTTGACCAGTTCAGAGCTTATACATAGTTTCATGAGCTTCTTTGCACCTCTGCTGTTTGCAACTGTCTTTATGTTTCAAAACTTTGTTCCTTATCAAAGCATCCCACCTGTGGTTGTTTTCTTTCCTTGGTGGGCCATCCTTTTCAGAACAGATGATCTGCCACTGCTTCATTTGACCTTTGTATCCAGGTGCAGTTGGGTGAATTGGGTTTGTTTTTGGATAACATTGCTGTATCCACTGGTCAGCCCATCCCACCATGGCTCTGCCATGGTTTGATGTGATTCGGTGGTTGCACACAGAACCCCCTCTACAGCTTCTGTGTTCACTGCTGAACTGTATGCCATTTCTCATGCCCTGGATCACATAGAAGCTAATCAGTACTCATACTGCACTTTTTATACTGACTGACTTAGTTCTATACTGGCCCTGGAATCTTGGCTTCACATTAGTTCACACTCAGTTCTTGCCGATATTCAAAACTGACTGGCTCATTTCTCTTTAACATCTACTTCTATCCAAGTTTTCTAGACACCATGCCATGTTGATATTCGCGGGAACAACCTTGCTGACACCACAGCTAAATCTATATGCTCTGGCACTATCACTGCTGTGCCTGTTCCATACATGAACTGTGGTCCCATATTCAATGCTTGGCTCCATGCCAACTGGCAGTTGACTTGGACTGAGCAATGCAAAAACAAGCTTTTCCAAATAAAACCGTATATTGGACTTTGGCCATCTTGCTTCCATAAGGATCGGAAGGAGGAAGTTGTTCTAACTAGACTACACATTGGTCACAGTTTTTTAACTCATCATTTTCTTTTATCTGGAACTGATGCACTAATGAGTTGTCTGTGTAACACTCAGGTCACAATAAGCCACATTTTACTTTCTTGCCATCATTATGACTCAACAATGGCACCATTTTAAGCTTGTTCTATCCCAAGGTTAATGTTAGACGGTCTTATTGGTGATGGTGACACTGTCAACCGTGGTAACATTTTAGTTTTTTAAAGGCCATTAATCTTTTTAATGTCATTTAAGTTTTTTAATTTATACATTAGACCTTTTCTATTGTGATTTACTTTTAAGAATCAAAGTCCATCTAGTTGGATTTGAAATTAGAAAATGGCCGTAATGTTAAATAACTCAAAACCAGGACTGGAAAGGCCAACTTCAGGTGACTAACACTACTGTTTGAACTACCTGTCAGTCATCCTGACAAGTTATTATTAAAACTTTGCTACAAGTCTTTTAAAACTTTTATTACTTTCCTTCTCGAAAATGGCCATAACATGAAATAACTCTAAACCAGGACTGGAAAGGCCAACTTCAGGTGACTGACAGTGGTATTTGTACTTACCTGTTAGTCTTCTTGGCGAGTTTTGAAAATTACAATCATGCTACAGAAAGTCCTTTACAACTTGTATTAGTGTAGTTTTTCTCGTAACGTTGTAGACTAGATGTAAACATTGGTTTTATGCTATTTGTTTTTTTTAAACTTTGTTTTGTTTAACCTTAATTTCCTTTTATGAATTTTACTAAACTTACTTTAAATTTTTACCAGATGTTTGATGCAGAAAGCCTAGCTGCTTTGTGGCAAAAAAAAATTAACCAAATCAACCAACCAACCATGTTAAATTTGTTCAACAAATATGTTAGTTAACAAGCACGTGACAGCTAAACAAGTACATGCTTTATGTGATCTTTAAAATGTGGTGTTTTTGTTGTTTTATTTTTTAAATAAACAAAATGTAATCTTCAGCAGCCAAAGTTATAATTAGATATCCAATTAATCAATAAATGGAGTTAGGAGCTAAAATGTTCGTACATGAAAAAACAGCAGTTTTCTGAGCTGTGGTCAAAAATTAGATATATTACTGATTAACTACACTTTCTGCTTTACAAAACTTTAAAGAGTAAGGTTTTGTTGTGAAATGAAGAATTATGTGTAAGTATGTAACCTGCCATCATTTATTTGTGTGTCTATAAACAGTTGTTTATATATGACTACCTTTTAAAGAGTTATTACTGTTACTCAGGTGACAGGTGTAGTCACGGACAAAGAAGGTATAGCAAAGTGGGTACTCCAAGGTACCTGGGATCACAAAATTGAAGGAGCTCGAGTTATTGGGAGTCAGGGATCTGTGAGAGGGAAACCTCTACTAGAGACTTCCACCCCTAAGGTCTTGTGGAAGAGATCAATGCCCCAGTAAGTTTGATCTAGAACCTCCATCTTTGTCTTAGCAACCACAAGAGAGCTAACTAAGATACGATTATAATTTAAAATTAAATCTATTAACAATATTATTACTCATTTCAGTCAGTTATGGATGTGCTCTGATTAAATTTATTTTTTTACTATATTTTGATATGTTTTCTTTATTTAATTAGTAGTAAATATCTAATGGTCAAAGTTTGCTTCGACACTAGACGGGAATATGAAAAAATGTACAACTTTACCGAGCTAGCTTGTCAGTTAAATGAACCAGAAGAAGGAGTAGCACCAACTGATAGCAGACTTCGCCCCGACCAGAGGCTCATGGAGGAAGGATTCTGGGATGAAGCTAACCAGATCAAAGTATTGCTGGAAGAAAAGCAGAGGGCTACTCGTCGAAAACGGGAACAGGAAGCCGAGTTGTCAGCTGCCGAAGGTAAAACTTGTACTGATGTTACTTTAGTCTGATTACATATCATCTAGTGTATTACTGTAATTGTTGGCTGGTTAAATATCATCTAGTGTACCATTGTCAACATGGTGGTATTACTGTAACTGTTGGCTGGTTAAGTATCATCTAGTGTATCAGTGTCCACGTGGTGTATTACTGTAACTGTTGGTTGGTTAAGTATCATCTAGTGTATCAGTGTCAATGTGGTGTGTTATTGTAACTGTTGGCTGGTTAAGTGTCATTCACTGTATCAGAGTGTTAGCACTTTTACTCTAAATTAGTCAAGTTTTATTTAGACTGTTACTTGCACAGAGATACCACTGCTGATTTCATCTTGTGTGTAGGTCGTCCCTACCCTGGTTATGAGCCCATCTGGTTTAAGAAGGAAACTGATCCTGTCACTGGCAATCCAGTTCATATTTATCAAGGAAATTATTGGGAATGCAAAGAAAAGCAAGACTGGAGTGCCTGCCAAAATATATTCCTTTGATTGTAAAGTTTGTACATACATTCTTTGACTGTTAGGAGTAAGTCTTGGTCTCATGATAGCCAAGTACTGCAGTTGTCTTTGTTAGCTTGGTATGGCATGATTGTTCACTAGAGGATTGCAGTACATGGTAGAGTTTTGGATAGAATAAAGTCTTTAGAAGTTATCACAGATTAATCCATTTAAACTATTTTGGGAAACACTTAATTTCCTTAGAGGATTTTCAAATTACATGTCGGAGTAAGATGAAATAATGTATACATACATGCACCTTTTAAAAGTGGCACATCAGACGTTTTGTAGGTTTATGGTGATGGGCAACAAACTTTACAGTGTACTGCAAATTAATAATTAGCAAGCAGTAAAGGGTGTATTTCTCCTGTTATCAGAAATATAAATAATGTAGAAACTTGCAGTAATTGTGATTTATCATTTGGTCTGTTCTAAAGATTGTTTATCTATAGTTTGTTTGCACTTATGTTTGGTCTGAATTGCTTGTTTTTTGAGGCCTAATTTGAAAAACTGGTTTCAACTTTCAAATCCTCAGTTTTTTTTAATTCAACAACAAACGTACAAACAGAATAACAAAAATTAATTTGTAGGAACTTAACATGTGTCACCTGAAGTTTTGTCATTTTATTTTATGGTGGAAGTGTAAAATAATATTGCATTTAGTGTATGTGCTTGGGAATTACTTTCCTTTTTTTTTTCATGTTGATTTGGTAAACATGAGTGATGTATGGCTGTATATATTCCAGTTGATGAAAAGTTGAATTCCCAAATGCTTTCTGTGAAATTAGATACATGGCTAGGAAAGTAAGTCTAGTATGTGATACTTATAGAATGAGTAATATATATAAAAGTAACTCTTATGTTTAAATTTGTAAAAGTCAGTAGACTACAGATAGTGAACTCTGTATATTCACAATGAAATAAACTTGTTGAAAGTGCAAAACAATTAAATATTTCTGCTCTGTTGCTGGCCAGAATCTTAATTGATGTTAAATAACATGACTTGATTTCTAATTTTTATTTCCAATTTAATGTATTTCTGTTATACTGGACAAACCACATACGGACGACACGTTCCAAAGCCAACGTATAACTTGCTAACATTACACATAAAAACCTGTTATTAACATTTTTTCGTACAAAAGATTGAAAAAGTTATTTTTATGGAATGTAATGTAAACACAAGATTTATGTTTGTTGCTAAAATCTGTATTATATGAAAGCATATATGAGTTACAAATATTTATCACAGAAAATCAACAGTTTAGAAGTGTTCAATGTATGAACTAGGATGCACAAGTAATTGTAGGTAATAACTTGTAACTTGATCATCAGAATATTTTAAGCAACATAATAAAGGTAATTTATAGTAAATGTTAGTTATGCTAGTTAAAAGCATTTCTGTGATATTTTATTTGAAATATGTAAAAGTACACCCATTTTGTTTCATAAACAGCAGTTTGAGTGAAATTCATTTTCTTTCTGTTTTAAGCATTTGAATGCTTAATCTGATTTGTGTTAGCTGACAGACCTAGCCAAAGTAGTTTTAATTGGTTGAAGTTTGTGTTTTATGTAAATATGTCTTTTACAAGATAGCTGAAAGCCACATTAATGAAATTTCTGTATAAATTTGTAAAGGGCTTGAATACAAAAATTTTAAGTTTCTAACATGATTGTAGATATATATTGAAAAATAAGGTAACATTTATTTTCAACTATTTTAAATTTGTGTGAAACTACTGTTTCATTGGCTAATCTGAGTTTAACTTGGACACAGGAGTTGGTCATTATCAGGTTAATCTTGGTTTGCACACACAAAGTTACATTAGTGCACTCTGGTGTGAAAAGTTTTATAAACAGTTCTCAGTTAAATTTACAAGAAAAGATTTACTGAAGTTTTGGTACTTTTCATTACCTTGTCTTCTTTCTTGTTAGCTTTTCTACTGATAATGTTAGCATCATTTTCAGATGTGAAGTATTTGAAATGCATCTAATTTCCTAAATTACTCCCTTTTCTTTTCCCTTTGGTGGGATAATTTTTTCATTAATTATTTCTTATCTTACCTGATATTGGTGGTACTTGTAAGACATTCTCATCCAAATCAATGAGGTTTTAATCTATTGTTCAGTGATGGCAATTTGTGCTGAAAATAGTTTTTATTTTGTCTTCATTCATCAGTTATTTATCAACAGTTTTTAATGGTACTACTTTCTCATGGCCATAGAATTCTGTTGGATTTTTGATGATGTAAACATTTACAATTTTAGCTCTATTCTATAGTTTCGAATAAATGTTGGAATAAAAGCTGTTGATATGAAGTATTTTCATTGATTTAAAACCAAACAATACATGATTTACATATTTCACCCAAGGATTAGATGGCCATGGAAGAACACACCAGCTGAACTGCATAAACTATGTTGGGGAAAATGTTGAAGTTTTCCTTAGATGTGATGTTTTGTCCATTAGGGTTTCTTGCCTCTTGCCTGTAAATTTCAGTATACACTGTTTACACTAAAAGTGTATTTCCATTGTTCCAGAACATCTGTGGTGATATGACCAAAGTCAGGTGTTTACCTACTTAATAATTAAAACCTGAGTAAGTTTATGAACTACCTTTTTATGTTGGTTTGTATAGTTACTGCCCTTATAACACTAACCCAAGTTTCTGATTCTTGACTGATACAGTTATAAAACAGAACACTAAAAGCTAATGAGAACCTTCACAACATAAATATCATCTTACTGTGTTTGTGTAACTCTATAAAGATAATGGTAGTTGTTACATTTCGTGTTACTTTTAGATATTAAAAAATAAACGAAGCACCATCTTCGAAAACTTTTCATGCTGGTGTATTGTTGTAATATAAACCATTGTTTAACTGTAATAATCCACTTCTATGGATAAAAGTTTGTTTATTAAATATTAAAATATATTTCTACTGCAAATCTCTCTATTGTTTTTTTAATGAATTATTTAGTAAGAATCACTTCATAATTTTCTCATTAAGTACTGCATACTTTAGTTCAGTAATTGTGGATTTGAAGTGTATTATAAATCAATGGGGTACACTTCTCATTGGTGGAACAAGAAATCGGAGTATGTGGCTCAGCATTAAGAGTGATAATATAACAGTAAAGTCCTAGGTTTAAGTCATATACAGACAGCCTACTTTACAGTTCAACAAATAAAACAATCATTTTTGGCAAGTGAGTTTACACTGGTTATGTCATTGAATACTGTTGCTACTATGAAATGGCCTAGGCTGTAATCCACAGGAGATGAAAAAAAATTAAACCACGTACCTTATATTTCATTATATCCTCTAATAATGATGAACTGTAATTTGTTTTCCGAACTGCTTGCACTAAAGCTAGTGAATTCTTTGCTGTGTAAATACATAACCTATGCTTCTTTTCCAAGACATATACTCGAACATGTGACAAAAAGCTTAATTACAGAATAAAACAAAATGGATATTGTTGAAATTGTATCACAGCTCAGTCGATATTTTGTATATTATGTGAAGTTTCTGCTGTTTACCTTTCTTGATAAATATTCTTTTCTCTTTCTGTAATCCACTTCTTCCTCTTGACTTTTGTTTATTATAGTTTACACGTATCTTCGTATGTCTTCGACATTCATCATAAATCCAAGTGATTATAACAGTACATTATATCATTCAAAAGAAGAAAACAGCAATTTCGTAGGTGTTTAATAACGAAAATGGCCATGGCTTTATAACTTAAAGATTGGTATATAAAGAATTTGCCTAAGTTTTGTGAGAAAATTCTGATTAGTTAGATAATGCAGCAAATAAAGTTGTACAAAATTACATTGTAGAAAGTAAAGGCTTGGGACCATAAACTCCCATATTTCCATTTACCCCTTACTTGGCAACTCTGCAGCAAGCTTGAGATTTTATAATCCTAAAACTTTGACTTCTATTCCCAAAACTAGCCCAGTATGATAGTAACACTACACTACACAGTCCAGAATTTACAATCTAAAGTTACTTTCCAATATGTAGTAATACTACAGTAGAGTTGCTTATATTAACATTTCTAGTCCAAAATTATTCCCAAACATGCCCAATTTATATAAACTGAAACCAAATTTGATACAAGAAACAACAATCTAAATCTTTAGTTAAAAAAGACACCCACAGTAAACTTCAAGTATAAAAAAAACTATTAAAAGATGTCACCAGTTGGTATATACATAACTATTAGATTCTGAAGATGCAATTAGATTTGTTTTACTTTTGCAGCAGTGACAAGTTTAGAGTGCGATTACAAAAATTTCTTGTATCTCAAATAATTATCCAGTAAGTTCACATATAAAAACCAGTTTGTTTTATCAGTAATGCTCTGTTCATTTGTGTCACTTAGTAACAAAAGTATGCCTGAAAATGTTGTATGTACATAATACTTTCATAATTACTTGATGTTAATGTTGCTGAAGATAAAACAAGGTGCAAGCTGGTACACAATGCAGTTGGGTTGTTAAATTTTAAAGAAACATCCAGTGTACAAGCATCTATATTTTATTGTATCAACAAAAGTTACAGTATGTATTACACAAAGATATAAAGAAATTAATCCTGTCAATATGAAAACAATTTCTCATTCCCAATGCTGTTTTATATTTTTTTCATATACAGCAAGAATTAAAAATGTATTTAAACAATTTGTATTGTAACCAGTAAAATTCTCTTTAAAGTTCCACTTGTTAAAAACCAAGTTGCAAAGTAAAGATTAAATAAGTAAAATTATTTTACCAGAAATCAATAAAGTTTTTACCTATTTCAAACCTTTAGAAGGTTAAGAATTCACAAATTTGAAATGTAAAGAATATATTAAACACGTCTGCCATATCCACTGCCTGCGAGGCCTTTCGCCTGCTATCAGGCCTCAAACTGAATGGAATTTGTCAGACAATCAGTTTCATATTGAATCAGATTATTTTCAAATTTTTTATACAAGTCATTTACCAAACACATTTTTAGGCAAGAATCATAACAATCGTTACTTATTTACTTTATGTTAAATAAAAACTTATAACAAAAAGAATAGTATAATAAAGATACACAAAATATATTTTATAAATGAATTAAATTGTTCTCGAATATAAAAACTTTCAATACAACAGTTTCCATATGTATATGTTAAAATAAACCATGTATAATTTCTTAGTATCAAAAAATACATCACATAGTTATTTTCAATAGTTAGGAATGTTTAACATAAGTAACATTTTATATGACATTTATACTTGTGAGGCACCATAGTTATAAAGAACAGAATTAACTGAGAACTGTTTCCTTTATAAAACTAATCAACATTTTCAAGAAAATATCATTATTTCCCTATACCCCACACCAATTTTGTACAGATAACTAGGATACACAATATCTCATATTTATCCAATATTACAGAATGCTGAGAAGCATTCCACCATGGGCATCCACAGAAATATTTTCAAAAGAAGTCGAAACATACGTATGGGATCGGCTTTCACAGTGAAAGTCAACAGACTAAATAAATGTGTTATGTATGCTTAGACAAACACAAATATACAGTTTTAATAACAAATTAATTAACTTTTTAGTTTCACTCGATGTTACCTTTAACTCGTGAATTAATAGGTGAATTTTTTGGGAAAATGCCACTTCTTTCCAATTCTTGGAGGCACCCAGGCATTTCACACAAACACCTCAATTTTGAAACAGTAACAAAACCCTTCTAACATTTAAACTGCATTTTGAATATTCAATTGTGTTAACCATACTTACAAATGGTAATTTCTTACAAAATTTGCAGCATCATTAAAAATTCATCAAAGTAAAGCCTCTAATATCACTTGAAAAATGTTTCTAGATAAGAATTCATCATCCATGAATGTACAGTACACACCTCTCGCAAATAACTGATTCCTTCAGAGGTTTCCTCGTCTGTCCTGATCTATCTCAATAGCTTCAAACAAAGCTTGGAAATTGCCTGCTCCAAAACCCTGAAAAAGTCAGTTCATGAGAGAATTGAATAATCAATATAAGGAAACGTATCACCAAATTAGTACACTGCTATTAATGAAACGGAAATCTCCACAACTCATCAATCAAGAACTATAGCTCTTGGAATTAGTGAAGCATATCATTGGGTTTGCCCAGGAGTTTCACAACAATTCTAACAATGTACAGGCAAAAACCATCTTAAAAAGCACACTCAAGAGCTTAGGCTGCTAAAATATCAATTTGGATTTTCTGATTGTTAAATAAAATTCATCCATTTGTTTTTCGTATTATTGTTTCACAAGTCTTAAAAGAAAAAAAGCTTCATTAAATGTTTTATTCAAACCTACCGAAAAAAAACAAACTGCATGTGCCATAGAGCTATTTTTGTGTTGACTTTTGAAAGAAAAAAGATATTTATCTGCTTTTCATTGCTACTGTCCAAGTTTCTCTTCTAAGCCATTCAAACACCAAATACTACAAGATATACTCTGACAACCTTTCCAGCCCAAGCACCATTCTAGTAATCCTTCTCTGAACCATTTCCAAAAATTCAATGTCTTTCTTTAGGTAAGGAGCCAAAGACTGAATGAACACAATACTCCAAATGTGGCCTAACCAATGACTTATACAATTAAATTATAATCCCTTTAGACTTGTATTCAATACTTTTGTAGATACAATCTAGAATCCTATTTTCCCTACCACTAGCAACAGCTTAGATGGCTTCAGAGACTGATCAACCATTACACCAAGATCCTTTCTCTTCATGACACTGTTAAGGTTATTCCCATACAAATTATACTTATAAATCAAATTACAATAACCCCTATACATTAAATTACATCCATTTATTTACTCAACTCACTAGATGATCTAAATCATTTTGTAAATCAGTAGCATCCTCTTCACAACCACCAACACCCAAGATTTTGATAGCATCTGCAGGTTTAAGTAATTTACAGACTATTCATCAGTTGTAAATCAAAATGAGAAAATGTACTAAGACTGAGTACTGAGGTCCTTCACTTGTAACATTAATCCAGTTTGATTGAAGTCCATTTGTAACAACTCTCTGCTTTCTTCCATCCAGCCACTCTTCTATACAATTAGTTTACTTATCCCTCACACCTGCAGGTTTTATGTGGCACCTTGTCAAATGCTTTTCTCTACTCACATTCACCAAATCTACACCCTTACCCTCATCTACATAAGTAGTACCTTTACAAAGAATGTCAAAAAGATTTATTAGGTAAGATTTTCCCATAGAGAAACCATGTTGACTATCCAATAAAATTCTAGACTTTATAAAGTATCTTTTAACAGGCTTTCCAAAACTTTCCACACAACTTATGTAAGACTAATAGATCTATAATTACTGGGACAATTTTTATCACCTCCTTGGAAAAGAGGAGTTATATAAGCTATCATCTGATCCTCTGATATATGTCCACTGAAAAAAAAAATGGTAGTAAGTAGCTGACATATCCATTCTTTAACCTTCTTAAAATTCTTTGGGTAAATAATGTTATATGGACAAGGAGCCTTATTGTTTTATAAACTTCCCAATTTTTTTCTTAACCAACCAGTCTATCCTTACATCCTAACCTCAGCCTATCATTTCATACCCCCAGTTAATTCTGGACAGTATTCCTAACAAAATTAGGTTATGTCCTCTTTCTTTAAACTCCTTGTATCTATTAATTAGGTTCTCTGAACTACCTTTCCCCACATGCTTTACAAAAACTAGATCTCTACTAGCTTTCTCAGTTCTATCATATGGGTAACAATCTACTTCTTATGTCCTTATTTACCAACAGACTATTCTATCCACCTATCTTGTCAAAAAAAAATCACCATAACTATAACCTCCTCACCATTCATATCCTTATTTAACCATCTTGTTTTCATTCTCTCCAATAGTTCCTCATCTGCAGAAGGTATGGGGTTAAATTTGTTACTCAGCAGAATAACCTCATTATAATTAAATCCACTAATTTTAGCCCTAATGGTACTCTTCCTAACTTCCTGAGTGTCATTGTTAGCTGATGTATTAATTTCCTCCTTAAGTCCTGCTACCATTTCCCACAGTCTACACTTATCTGTATCTATTGTCTCTACTTTAATTATGATATCCTCCAACCAACAAACTCTACATACAAATTGCACATCTTCATTACTAGTTTCCATAAAAGTACATGTCAGTCCCAAGTTCCCAAATAAAACCTATTTATTGCACTCATTACACCTAACAAACTGTGACTGCTTAACTACACTACACTAGTTTTAACCATTGTATTTATACTTGTAAACCTAAAATAATACTCAATATCAAATACCAGTAGCCTATTGTCAACACTGTCACTGTTAAATATAATGTTCAAAAACGAATTATATTATTACTATTATTTATAACCAGTTTGCCTTCACACTAAAGTAATAACATTTAACTATACACAACATAGAAACAGAACTTTATTAGAAGTGGCAATAACTGGCCTTAGATGTACACATTATGTCAATAATAAAATATATTTAGCATTGTTTATATTATAACACCTATATCTGTAGCCTGAATATAAATTAAAAGATCTAAGTTGACAATAATGTAAACATTAAGAGACAACAAACTAGTTTTTTAGATGGAGACACGGTTTAGATTGGTTGTATTTTTAGTTTTTTTAAGAGCCAGTGGTCTCTTTAATTCTATCTGATGTTTTACATATTTTATCTATGCTGTTCTTTTTTCTTTGTTTTACTTATTTTGCCTTCATAACTGTTGTTTAGCACAGATAGCCCTGTTGCTTTGCACCAATATACCCCAAACAACCTACTTTTTAGTTTCTCTTTCATTATATTATTGTTTTAATTTTTTACTTTTAGCTTTGATTAACCACAAAACACAGATATAAGAAAATCATTTTTAACTATTGTTAAAATGAGATAATTCAATCCAACACATTTCTTTCTGACTCGAGCACTACCAGTGGGTCTTAAACAACTATTTATGTTCTCTCTCTACAGACCACACTTACAACCAACTTTTATTGTAGAACTTATGATTTCCTTAACCTACTTACAGAGTGATTATGTCGCTGAATGGCTTCTATGAATAAAGTTGGTCTATCCTGCATTGGTTTAGTGAATATCTGTAGCAAGTAGCCATTTTCATCAAAGTCCACCAGGATATGAAGTTTTTGTATCTATAAAGGGATTAGTTTCCTATTATATGAACAATGAATTTCACACGAGGGTTATTGATTTAATTTATAAGTATTTACACAAAGACATGGCATCACTTATAACGTGTGGTGCAACACTCAATAAGTAGTCTTATAAGCTTGGAAATAATACCAAAATATATCTGTTCATGGGAGGTCAAAATTAATTTTTGGTGTAAAATATGAATTATTTGTTACGAAAGAAAAATGAAGTTTGGGAAAGAATATATACATAGCATGTTTTTTAAGAAGTGGTGAATTAAACAAGTTTCACACATCAAAACTACATTGTTTCAAAGCTGTGATTAAAAGACTTGCATTCACTGCTTATTAAAGGTCAGTAACTTTAAAAGGTGGTTTTAGAAACAAACCAGCCTTGGATCTGTATTTTATATAATATAATGCTTTAAAGATGTTGGAAGTATAGATTAACATTTAACACCAGCTTTAACTTACTTTGTACGTCAAATTGAAAGAAACAGCTCCTTCATTCACAATATATAAGAGCAAATTACATGTAACTTACTATATTCAAGTCTTCTTCTATCTTGACCTTTGAGTTTTTCAGTTTTTCCCGCAACAGTTTGTAGTATGAATCTGGTATGGTCAGAAATTTCACTCCTCGGGCATGAAGGTTAGTGATCTGTGATCCAAGTTACAATAGTTTAGAGTAATAGCTCTCCAGTTCAGAAAAAGGAAATCATTTAGAAACAGTAATGATACATATTTTTGCATATTTTCTAAATGTACTGTAAATATATCTGACTATTCACTAATGAAATATTAACAAGTTATTCTTAGAGAATTAACATTCAAAGAAACTATGGGCCATTAAGACTTTTAAAACTAAAATAGAAATAACAGAATTCTTTCAAGATACTGGTTAGAAATTTACTGTTCTCTATGTCTTTAGTTTGAATCTTAATTAAAAAGAAGTAAACTAATCAGAGATTATTGAAAATAAATTGTTTACTTTTATTTATTTATAATAAATATATCTTGCATCCTCTGCTGGGTTACTTTTTCTTATAAAACGTGTATAATGGAATATAACATTCAAGTCAAAATGTATTGATGATAAAAACTTTTACATTCAAAAATAATTTGCATTATAATATCAATTGTGCCCTGACAATATGACTCTTAACAGATTTAAACTGAATATTTGAAATACACAACCTATAAATGGTTAACAAATGAGAAGTAATTTACTGCTTTATTAAGAATTTTGTGACATAGCTCCTTGAAAAATACCAGGAAATTCCAAAGTTTATTGAAGATACATATGATGAACTTACAGTTTGGATAATATTGTCAGTGTTCAGAGCAATGTGTTGAATTCCTGCACTTCCATAGTAATCAACATATTCCTGAAAAGAAAGTGTTACACTGTTAGTTTCAACAGATTTACTTTGTTATTCTCTACATTATAGTGGCTTTAATTACCTTCCCATATAAAGAATAAAATACTTTATTAAATAAGTCACAAGTATAGCATCTTCCAGTTCAATGTAATCTACTACACTTGAAGTTTATTTACATCATAAAACTTATTCATAAACGTTTTTTAGGAAGAGTCACTTTTTAGATCAGATTAAAAAAATACATCATGAGCATAAAGGTACTCACTATCTCAGGATTCTTAACATATCTGTTAAAGTTTAAGACATAAAAATATAAATAACAGCATTCAAACTGTTACATTTTGGGGTGCATATCAGTAGTCTGTAGTTAACATGATGTTGAGCATCAGTTTTCTTTATTGTAGCATCAGTTTCTCATTTATTATAACAACAAATATGTAATATGAAATGAAAGCTGTAAAAATGTATCAAATGCATAACATTATTAATGTCAAAGGTTAATTCTAATTTTAAAATAATCATCACTGAAGCAAATAATTCTTTTAAAATTAGAATTAACCATTCTTACAAAATGTTATGCTTTGATAAATTCTTATTGAAACACACATACACATTAAAGGTTTCTAAGCTTATTTTCAAATAGCCAGTGAACCTTTATACAACAGATATTGCTTACTGTTGTAAGGACTGAAAAAGACAGTGAATGTGGGAACACACCATCATGTAGACTCACATACTGAGGTTAATTTTATTTATATAATGTATAATGCTTTTATTATAGACCTTACAAAAGTGTTTTACTTGTTTTTTGTTCTGACAATTATGACAAGAAATCAGTACACGTTGACCATATCAGTGACTTTCAATTCTGGAAACCATAAGAAGATGAATCAGTACATGTTGACCGTATCAGTGACTTTCAATTCTGGAAACCATAAGAAGAGGAATCAGTACACGTTGACCATATCAGTGGCTTTCAATTCTGGAAACCATAAGAAGAGGAATCAGTACACGTTGACCATATCAGTGGCTTTCAATTCTGGAAACCATAAGAAGATGAATCAGTACACGTTGACCGTATCAGTGACTTTCAATTCTGGAAACCATTAGAAGAGGAATCAGTACACGTTGACCATATCAGTGACTTTCAATTCTGGAAACCATAAGAAGAGGAATCAGTACACGTTGACCATATCAGTGACTTTCAATTCTGGAAACCATTAGAAGAGGAATCAGTACATGTTGACTGTACCTGTGGTTTGTAATTCTGGAAACTATGAGAAAAAATTCAGTAATAACTTGCCTGTATCTGTGATTTCTTCTTTCCAGGTGCTGGTTCATTGATGGGAATCTTGATAGTTTCCTCCCTGTTAGTCACTACTATAGATCTGAGAGATGAGTACTGTGTGTGAACCTGAGAATCATCTACTGACCAGAAACGGTGAAACATCAAGTTTTTCTCATACCTACAGAAAATTCCAATCCTTAACAAAACATGTAATTTATAAACTTGTTACATGTTAACTTTTGTAATTTTCATTTGAAATTTGGTAAAAAATAGGAAATTCTATAGATGCTATTAAACATTTTAACATTCAGTACTACAGTCAACCCAGCCTGACAAAGTAACTAGTCAACCTAGCCTGACAAAGTAACTACAGTCAACCCAGCCTGACAAAGTAACTACAGTCAACCTAGCCTGACAAAGTAACTACAGTCAACCCAGCCTGACAAAGTAACTACAGTCAACCCAGCCTGACAAAGTAACTACAGTCAACCCAGCCTGACAAAGTAACTACAGTCAACCCAGCCTGACAAAGTAACTACAGTCAACCCAGCCTGACAAAGTAACTACAGTCAACCCAGCCTGACAAAGTAACTACAGTCAACCCAGCCTGACAAAGTAACTACAGTCAACCTAGCCTGATAAGTAACTACAGTCAACACAGCCTGATAAGTAACTACAGTCAACACAGCCTGATAAGTAACTACAGTCAACCCAGCCTAGTAACTACAGTCAACCCAGCCTGACAAAGTAACTACAGTCAACCCAGCCTGACAAAGTAACTACAGTCAACCCAGCCTGACAAAGTAACTACAGTCAACCTAGCCTGATAAGTAACTACAGTCAACACAGCCTGATAAGTAACTACAGTCAACACAGCCTGATAAGTAACTACAGTCAACCCAGCCTAACAAAGTAACTACAGTCAACCCAGCCTGACAAAGTAACTACAGTCAACCCAGCCTAACAAAGTAACTACAGTCAACCCAGCCTGACAAAGTAACTACAGTCAACACAGCCTGATAAGTAACTACAGTCAACCTAGCCTGATAAGTAACTACAGTCAACCCAGCCTGATAAGTAACTACAGTCAACCTAGCCTGATAAGTAACTACAGTCAACCTAGCCTGATAAGTAACTACAGTCAACCCAGCCTGATAAGTAACTACAGTCAACCTAGCCTGATAAGTAACTACAGTCAACCCAGCCTGATAAGTACCGTTATGTTTAAAATAAGTTTTAGTAGACAACATATTTCAATAAAAGAATATTAATAAGTGTTGTATATCTGAACATATTTTGAAACAGTGTTATTATAAATTACTTTTAATACACCACATAGCCTATAAAACACCTATAATACAGATTTTGTAAGTGTTTGTTTCCAGGATATCACTTATCTATTCTATACTGTTTCTATCATTATACATCAATTTTAATATGTATGAAAATTATATATCAGTAGGTATACATTTACCCGTTAAAGCTTCAACTGTGTGGTGTTTGTACATTACTGAAGCTAGTTTGACTGTTGTGTTTGTATGTTACAACAAAGTGCACTGAGAATCTAATAAGGTGAACATTCAACTCGGTAACTTGAGTAGCATAACCAGCAGAACATATTATGTATACAACTTACCATTCAACCACTGAATTCATGTGGTCATCAGGTTGGTTCCCCACACAGTGGTCAATGAACTTCAAACCAACATCAGGTCTAGGACAAGATAACATTATAAATACATAAAAAACTCTCAGTATTTCATTAGAATGGTTATAATTAATTGTTGGCTTCAATTATTTTCATGTAGACAAATATTTATCTCCCAGTTTTATGGAGTGTCTAAGGAAAGCCAGGATCATAACTTGAAAATTGTAATCTGGCTATATTGCACTTACATTACACATACACACAACATAGTTATTTAATAATTTTAATGTTAAATACACAGTCAACGAGGTGTATTTCATACAATTCTTTTGAAAAGTTTTGCTTCCTGAAAAGTTTTTGCTGATTGTGACAGGTACCTGGTGGGTATGCACAAATATAGTTTTGGTTTTGCTTCATCACGTAGGAACTCCGAGAAATAGACAGTTAACTGTTTACCGGCAATAATATTTATTTGCATTTATGTTTCTAATATGCTATTAAGTTCAACATAATTAAGTGTTTTGCTCGTGATTTTCGTTTTTATTCAATGTCCAGTGCATTATGCTGCAGTGTCCAACAGTAGTCATTAAGCATTGATGGATTCCAGTTGCCCTGATATCGTTTTGCCATTGTAGCAATGTCCTGGTGAAACTGAAGATTTCGATGAAATGGTACGTGATGGGCAAATTTGGATGTGATTTTCGTGATCAGCAGCCAAAATCTATAAAGAACACCCCAAAGAGTTCAAGAAGCAAAAACTTTGTTGTGCAGTGTTATACAAGTACCTACTTTACAAAATATTCATTGAAAATGTGCACCTATCAAATAAAACATTCACCAATATATCCATCAAGAGGACAAAGTTTTAATTTTGTTAATACCTATAAACTAAATATCTCAAGCCATGTCACACCACTAGTGGTTTCACAAAGCCATATTACCTTCCTAATAAAGCTTTAAAAAATAAATCATTCTATACTTACAATTTTGAAAGTAAAACATCATCACTTAGTGGCTTCTTATATCCTGGAAGGAACAAACCATTGTAATCACCTCGTTCTACAAATGTGTGCATTGTGTCTCCAAACTGTAGAAACACGGGAGAACACAGTGTTAATCCATACATTACATATCAGCTAAAATACAGACTAAACATGGGAGAACACAGTGTCAATCCATACATCACATATCAGCTAAAGTACAGACTAAACATGGGGGAACACAGCATTAATCCATACATTACACATCAGCTACAGTACAGACTGGACACAAGCTGTGTTCACTACATATTCTACAGGGTGTTCGGAAAGTCGCTGTGCACTTATATATTTATTAACAGACATGTTTCAATATAGAATACAGGAGGTTAACATGAATGACAATTATAAACAATGTTGAAAGTGACCCCTGTTGGCATCAATACAGGCTTGGATCCTTTTTATTTTGTTTCTAAACACTGCTATCAGTTGCTGGGAGAACACAGTATTAATCCATACATTACACATCAGCTAAAGTAGAGACTGAACATGGGAGAACACAGTGTCAATCCATACATCACATATCAGCTAAAGTACAGACTAAACATGGGAGAACACAGCATTAATCCATACATTACACATCAGCTACAGTAGAGACTAAACACAAACTATGTTCACTGGGTATTCTACAAGGTGTTCGGAAAGTCACTGTGCACTTATATATTTATTAACAGACATGTTTCAATATAGAATACAGGAGATAAATACTAATGGCAATTATAAACAATGTTGAAAGTGACCCCTGTTGGCATCAATACAGGCCTGAATCCTTCTTATTTTGTTTCTAAACACCGCTATCAGTTGCTGGCTTGAAATGGACTGAATGAATGCTGTTATCACTGCTTTCAAAACTTCACAGTGACTTTCCAAACACCCTGTATGTACTTAACAATACATGACCTGATACTGACTATACACACCTGAAGAGACAAAATACAAGCTATGTTCATTAGATATTATATGTACTTAACAATACATGACCTGATACTGACTATACACACCTGAAGAGACAAAATACAAGCTATGTTCATTAGATATTATATGTACATAACAAAACATGAACTGATTTGAGTACACACAGTTATGGGTCATGTCTTCTCCACACAACGAACTGTTTGAGTACATACAGTTAAGGGTCATGTATTCTCCACACAACGAACTGTTTGAGTACATATACATCATATTTAATAAGTGATGGTAACTTACAGTTTGAATAATAGCAAAACGCACAGTTCCACAGTCGTCTGTTTCTTCCCAAATGTCTTTTACAACTGTTGCTCCTCGTTCTTTGGCCCGCTGAAAATAGTACATGTAAAGCTATTAAAATATTTTCTTAATAACCTTGTATTTATTCAGACCTCACAGTGATAATAAACATTTGAGTGGTATATATTATTATTTATTATGCATTGCCAAACCAAATCATAAATATACTTTTTCGTTCTAAAGTTTCTAATTATGTGTTATATATTTTGCCTAAGAGATGCCGCTGTATAACATACATTATAAAAGTTATAAACGTTTGTGCGTTATAGAATATTTCTTAGCTTGTTTCGTGTAAGAACTTCCCTAAAATGTTAAGCTATAAAAGTTATTAGACAATACCTCTGAAAAACCACGTCGAAAGTGTTACTTACTGAGTAAGTCGTTTAGTCATGACCTGATTGAAAGTTTTGATGGCGAATTAGCATTCAATACTTAAACTAAAAACGTGCAATATAAGTATCGCCAGAAATAAGATGTGTGTACTTGTAGTTCATAATTGTGTTGCATTCAGGTGTAAGATAGCTTGAAATATTGAAATTACTTTTATTTTCTCTATGACTTCGAGACAAAGTTTTTCAGTGAGTATATTTTTCGTTCTTCATCTTCTAAAGTTATCTTATACATGGTACAACGTTGTACTGTATGCTTACACCGTAAGATATTAAAATAAACAAAACTTCACACAACACCCAAGTGCACTTGTTACCTTAACAATCGCATCTAGATCTTCAACGGTGAAAGCGATATCTCTAACTCCGTCTCCATGAGCTACGAGATGGTCTCCGAACTCTGTTGGGAATAAAATGAACTTCGTCACATTTTGTGAATAAACATTTTGATCGAACTGAAAAGTGACAAATTAAAGCAGCAAATAATATTTTTGTTTCTTTATTGTAGAGTATGAAGCTACATGATAATGTGTCTGTGCTGTTTCCACCATGCGTATAGAAACTCCATCTTTAGGATTATCAGATCACCGACATCAGGCTGGGAAAGAACTTAATTTTGTACTTCAGAACAGCTGATCTGGGTATTAATACTTTTATTGATAAGGAGAGAACAACGTTTCGACCTTCCTAAATCATCTTTTTTAACCAGCCGTTCTGAGACACATTTTTACTTCAAGTGCGTTTCTTGTGATCATGAAGGATATTTTATTTATTGTTGTATAATTAGGCATTCTATTAATATATGATTGCGTTTCACATGATATCTATAGATATAAAATAGTTTAATCGAGTTTGTACAGATATAAAATTATTACAAGATACCTATTAGTATAATTTTTTTTATTTGAAGTTAAGCACAATGGGCTATCTGTGCTCTGACCACCACGGGTATCGAAACCTGCTTTATAAGTTTGTAAATCCGCAAAAACCTCTGTGCCACGGCTGTTAGTACATTATAAAGATTAATTTTAAACAATTTATAGTTGTAAAAGACCCTCCAGACAAGTATAATTTTTAAGACTCCTTATTTTTGATACATCAAACAGACAAATTCAGGCGCATCTTACCCCAACAAAACATGCTCGCTCTTTCAGCTATGGGGGTGTTATAATGTAATGGTCAATCCCACTATTCGTTGGAAAAGAGTAGCCCAAGTGTTGGCAATGTGTGGTGATAACTTTCTGCCTTTTCTCTGGTCTTTCACTGCTAAATAAAAAATGGTTAGCGCAGATAGCCCTCGTGTAGATTTACTCGAAATTCAAAAACAAACAAGCAAGAAAACACCTTGCCAACCATAGCTGTGTTTTACCTTTGTTATGTGGATTCAGAGCTGATTTGAATACAAAAATAATTCTATTTTGGTTCACTGCGTGAGCCACTACTTCACGAGATCCTGTTTCCAAACCCATGTAACCCAAAGGTTCGAAACCCATTCTGATGCAATAATAAGCAGCAGCCTGCAAAACAAAAGTAAAATAATTTCAGTAAATAAAATGAAGTAAAAGAAAATCTAGAAAGTAACGTAAAAAGTTACCTACACAACATGTATTCCCAACAGTGCATCTTTTAAAATATTCAACAACTGTTAAAAAAGAACAAACAAACCAACGGCAATTCAATATGACGTTACAATACGACAACATTAGCACAGGTCGTTGTTTTTAGTAAATATGCGTTTGTTCAGCCAATATGTGTTTTGTCACTAGGTGTTGTCCTGAGAGAATTGAAGAAGTATTGAGGTAGCGTACAGAACAAAAACAGCTATAGAACAAATTTTATTGTAACGCTGCAATTATTTCTTATTTAACTGTATTTTTGGAACAGAAAAGTAGCTTTTGTTATAGCACAAATTGCACAACGGATTATCTACGCTCTGTCCACCAAGAGGAATCGAATCCTAAATTTTATTGTTGCAAGTCTATAAAATTTTCGCTGACCAACTGGAGGACCGAACATAACGAGGAATGTAATTAGTACTGCTCATGCGTATTATAATTCAGTGTTTCAATAATGTCTTAAACAAAGTGAAAAAAGTTATACATCTTACTTTTTTGTCTTAGTGTTTGTTCAAACCGTTCGTGTTGCAAGTTTGAAATTCTGAAGTGTTTACAAGTTTTCCTAAGTTATTTCATAACATCTCTCTCTAATATAATGTACAGAATTCATAACATGTTTGAAACGATTTTTTGATTTTGCTTAAAACCGGTTCATCAGGGTTGTAGGCTTATTGATTCCTATATTATTGGAGAATGTGTCTGATATTGGTGTAGGTAGATTTATAAGGACTTCGCAGTTTCGTTGTATTAGTTAAGCAGAAGAAGAGAAATATCATGAAACAGTGACGATAGTGAACAAGTGGGACTGGAACCAGAGACTCTGCTTGCGGGTGATAAGACTTAAACTACGTCATCGCATCTCGAATGGGGTACTTCTCAGTTTTCACTCCAGTGTTATGAATTGTGGCAGGATTGTTGAACCATGACAATCGGCTGTTAAGTTTTAAATTCGTTTTTCTGACACTGTTTATTGTTTGAAGTTCGACTTTTCAGTCTTCCTGAGAGACCTGCTATTCTATGTCTTCTTGCTACTGATTTTATTAAACACTTAATTTTCACGATGTTTTGTTTCGTGCAGCCAACTTCAGCTTGAATACAGCACTGGATATAGAAGCTATCAAGCACATTTTGTGGCTAAGTTGAAAAATAAGGTCAACTCTTCCCCCCACCTCAACAAATGTTCTACTAATGTATCTCAAGCCGGCTGATATGGATATTAAAACTTTTATTAAAATAGAGAACAACGTTTCGATCATCTTTAGGCTAACCAGCCGTCTTGAGATACATTTTTACTTCACGTGGGTTTCTAGTCATCACGAAACGTTCAACTCATTTTTTAACATCTGAAAGAAAAGTTATTAAAGTTTTTTTTTTTTCTCAAACTTAGTAAAAACCGCACCTCGTACCTACTTCATCGTTACATCTACACTATAAAAGTGGTTGTTTTCCCTTCAACTAAGAAAAAAGGTTCTACTTGAGTCATTACATAAACAAAACCGCACAATCAGGTGACATACTTCTGTCTCTCTTTCTTGAGAATTTTATAAAATTTTCACTTCGTAAAGAAAATCCTTAAAATTTCACTTATTACTACGCATGGTTAACGAAGTAAAACTTAAATAAACTGTACGATACTCATTATATCATTAGCAATTTTAGTTAAATGCCGGGTTTGTGCGAAATTTATTCTCCTAAATATACAGTGTATAATCGTTCACTTTTTATTTCACATACTATTTAAATGTTAGGTTTTCTCACAATCTAATTTATCGAAAATTACCTTTTCACTGTCAACAAATTAAAACAATTACCATTTCAAACTTTGTATATTTTGTTAGTAAAGACAATGGGGCTTTAGGACATCATTTATTTAATTCGAGGGCTCTCTTCCCCTGAATATGTTGCGCTTTTTGAATGATTATTAAATGATGATATAGTAATAAATCAAAGCAGTTATTCCCAAAATACATTGACTGTTATATTTGAACTTTTAAAAGTAACAAACATCCAAGATCGTCCAAAGACCTAACTCCCTTGGACCTTTAATATTGCCTTTTGAAATCTGAAATATTTCTTCCAAAGGCTAAAGACAAAAATAGCAAACAAAAATTCAATGTTTCATCACTATTTAATTCCTATATATTAGCATTAAAAATGTTAATGAATAATGACGAACAGTTTTTCTTCCAATTCTTTTACTCTTTTGGAACACGCGACTACCTACTTGTTTTGCGTTTCCAACCCACAGAGTGATATGGTCGAAATCGATGAACCGCCCTCTCTCGGGCTGAAAAAGAAAACCATAAAAGATTTAAAAAACTTATATAAGTTTAATTGTATAAATCCTATGCATTCACGTAGAGAGGAAGAATGAAATATAAGCCAAGCGTTACAAATATACTTTTATTATTCTAAGTTTGCTAATCAAAAATAAGTTAATTTTCTAGTATTTAGTAAAAACTTATAAAAATGAAATAAAAGTATATTAAGGATCATTTAATTTTTTGTTTGTTTGACATTAAGCAAAAAGTCAGGCCTAACTTAATACGATTAAATCAGTTTAATATATGTTACTATGTTAGGATTCAGCTTATTCAGACTTAATTATATTGATTAACTAGGTTTAACTTTTAGCCATCTTTTTGTCTAGATCAAAAGCAGTATAAGTATTAAATGATCCCGGTTTCTCTGTACCTCACTCAGTGTGCGTTTTATATGTTAGTTTGTCTTTATAAAAGTTCCTTTAAATTTTACTAGAAGACTCAGCTGACGAAGAAAGATCATATATTAGTTGGTTACATTTTATTAATTTAACCTGTGACTGAGCAGCTGTAGGAACTGAAATTTGAAGACCTGCCTAGCAATTAAAAACGTTTTTCTTTTGTCACAACTTAAGCATAAAGCTACACGATGGGCTATTTGTACTCTACCCACCACTGGTATCGAAACCAGGTTCTTAGAGTTGCAAGTACTCAGGCACACCGCTGTATCACTGAAAGACCATTAGTTTTGTTTGTTTTGGAATTTCGCACAAAGCTACTCGAGGGCTATTAGAAAAAGGAAAGTGAAAAAGCAACATTTTCTTTCAGAGTGGGTTCGAGATTACTTTGATGAATTTTTATTTTATTTATTGTCACTTTTAAATACATAAGCTTTTAACAAATTTTGGCTGTGATTTTCAAACGTAATTTAATAAACATTGATTATTTATCAAATGTTAATGTAATATAAACAGTTTCAGAACTGTTACAACAAACCTGTTCTTGAACAACACTCAAGACTTATCTCAACAGACAAGGCTGCTACAATAACAAAAACGTTTATTTCTGATTGTTTAACTTCACCAATTTGTTCTTCATATTAGTATTATTTCACGAGCATACAAAAAAACGACTACAAGTAGTTTATTCAAACTTGGACAAATCTACTAAAATACTACTATGCAGGTCATAGGACTATTTTTATGTTGATTCTTGAAACAGAGGAAGTGATTTTTATCAGTTATTAATTGTTACAGGCCAAGTTTCTCTTCGAAGTCATGATTCAATTATCGAAGCCTAGAACAAAAACGGCTAGATATACCGCGTAAAACTATGCACAGCTACTAAACGAAGTCTTCCGCATTTCGAACACTTTCAAAAAGTCGTCCTCTACACTTGCGTTTCTGCAACTGGCAATTATTGTCATCCATTCAACCCAGTTTCATCAAGTTATAAAGGTAAATGATATTCATTCTGTTGTTTCCTTATACTTGGCTGTGTTCAGAGTAAACATTTCATTACTATGGAATTTACAAGAAAATCATAATAACAAAAGTAGATATTTATCAATAAAACGCAAGAGTTTCAATAATAACAACGTGTAATAAACAACCCACATATTTCATACTTCCTATCCCTCTTCTTGACATTCAACCTAGATAAGAGATTTAGAGATGGACAGAATAGATAGGTTGTAGTGAAGATAAAACGGTCAAGGCTTAACTAGTTTCCTAACTCTCATGAGGCACTAGGTGTTGGGCAATAGTTATCAACGTAAAGTTGGTAGAAAAATAGTTGCTGTCATTTTGGGAATTTTCCATTACACAAAACGTGCAATTTTTTCTTACTTACTCATGTTTAGCAAAATGTATCACACCGAGTTTAAAGTTTCAAAAGTAAAAACATGATTTAGAAACTTCTGTTTTTAAAACACACTGAATTTTAGGCCTGTTGCCAGTATATATACCTAAGCAACACCTCTATACCTTTTACCTTGTAACTTTCAAAACTACCTTGATCTAATTTCGACGTGGAAACACGACACGATATTAAACACGATAAAGGTGAGTAAAAGCACTGCTCAGTTTTGGCATATTTTACTGCAGCGAGTAATAGCAGGTTAAAAATAGATATGCGGAATTATTTTGAGCAAACGTTTGATATGAATTCCGTAATAAAGTTGCCAACTGTTTAAAGGAAGATGGAAATACTAGTACTAAAATTAAAAAGCTAAAGAACTTTATTTCGCTTCTGATGTTTCAAAGAAATATTAGGCTTCAAACGTTAACATTACGCTTTGCTGATGAAGGTTCCATAAGAAATATTAGGCCTAAAAAGCTAAAGAACTTTGTGTTTGACTAATGAAGTTCCATTAAACTGGGGTTAAAGATAAATAACGTTGTATTGTTACTTTTTCCTCAAAATCTTCTTTGTGGGTCTTCCATGACTGATTTAATCTGGCTATTTTTACAAAATACAGCCTTTCACGACTGATCTAGTCTGGTTACTTTCATAAAGTAGTCTTTCACGGCTTATCTAGGTTGGTTACTTTCATAAAGTACAGTCTTTCACGGCATATCTAGGCTGGTAAATTCAACAACATACAGTCTCATAACTGTTCTAGTCTTAAAACTTGCGTTAGATGTTAATAAATGTCTGTTAGAAGATTATAAAAGAGATTTGAGACCATGATCATTACATAATATGTGTTGGTTAGTATTTCCCTACATATTAACTGAGGTTACAATAAACGTCCAATCCTGTTCTTTTGACTAGCCCTTATTGATTAACACCTCTAGTTACTCCACTGTTAAAATGACATAATAACACTACATATAACGCTTCTTTCTGAAATGACATATTTACTAAACCGAGAAATCCTAGCGTTAAGGGCAAAAACAACTGACCTTATGAAGATTGAGAAATATTTCATTTGACCTTGACGCTGCTGCAAAGTTCAACCTGTACTGCGCATGTCTTCCCAATCAGACCATGTTTGGCACAGGAATGAGCTGATTGAAAATAAGATAGGCGCAAACGTCGAACGCGGTGTTTAGAATTTTTTTTAAAACAAGGCACTGTCTTCACATCATTTACAATACTGTTAAAAAAAAAAACTTGTGTTTGTTGATCATTCAAATTTTATTCAAATACTTCAGTGATTTTTAAACTGATCCAATCAGCAGTATATATCAAATAGGTTCGTTTCAACTTAAAAAATACAATAACCTATAATACGAGCGCTTTTGAAAGGTGGTGCTTTCGAAAGTACTCGGTTTACAGGGTGTCGAATTTTTATGTTAAATTAATTTCTTGAACCTACATGTTTGCCTAAAATCGTAAACATAGCCTCTTCTGATATTCAAGTACATTGAAAATGTTTCAAAAAATTCTATAAGTTTACTGAATTACAACATTTTTAAAACAGCGAAGTCTAAATTAGTATGAAATCAAGTGCTAATCAGACAACTTGCCCTTTTTTATATTAAAATAAAAACTGTATCCATAATTTGATAAGTGAAATGCATATGTTACAGTTGAATACATTAAAGTCGAAATGAACTTTTAGTGTTAAAACAAGCTTTAATTTTTTAATTCTTCCAAGATTTACTGTAATTTTCATATTAAAGCTGTGATATAATTAAAATAGTAGGACAATTATCGGTTATATGTTAAAACTGTAGACACTTATAACAAAAATTAAGTAGGATTAACGATAGAAAATTAACATTGGTGTGATTTATAACCAGTTCAATACAGTTCAAATTTCTCTAAAGAACTGGGAACGAAAGTCGAGCGAGATTCGAACTCATGATTTTGTTAAAACTTTGCCGAGCTAATGAACAGTAGATCATGATAAAGTCAATTTTCATTTTGCTTGTTGTTAATGGGTAAGTTAGAACAAACGTTTAAGTTATAAATCTAGAAACCTATGAGTGTATTGTTTTAAACTTTCCAGATTACGTTAACATTGCATTGTTTTCCATAGAAGCTTAGGCAAACTGGGATTTATTTATAATTTCATCAACAGGTGCACATTTAGCATTTGTTGGCATCACTGTTTTATGTTGAGTTCCCTGCCATGGGTACAGAATGTATTATTGTTTTCATCAGATAATATATTTTCATGTTCTAAAATTAAACACAACAACACAGTTAAAAAACAGTTCTGAGTTAATAATTTATAACGTGAATACAACTGGTAGCAACAAAGTTGAAGTATTTTAAAATAAACAAAATAGCTACTTATCTTTAATACTTTTACGGCATTATTCAAGTCTTCTAATCCACGTTTATGTAACAACAGGATTGTGTTAAAAGTATCATCAACAACAATAGTATATAACTTTAGCTGGGAAGACGTGTTCTTTGTTGTAAACGCATATTTATCACTAGTCAGTAATGTAAACATACACCCCTTACATATACGTAAATAAAACTGAATTAAATATTAATTATACGAGGAAGGATAAACAGAAAAAAATTACAAACCTTTGGTCCTTTGTTGGTGTAAGTAGTCTGAAAAACAAACAAAAAACATGTTTTAACATACTATATACATATGCACCACAATAGTTAGTAGTGTTATATACCACCATTAGTATCACATTGAAATAACAGCTAGTGGTCCTCTCGTCTACACAGTGAAGTATTATGCATTTAGTCGAAACCTACTGGTAAATAATACAAGAAAAATTTTACTTATCGGGTTTTTATCATCCGAATTGAACCAGAGGTCCTGTTTAAGGAAAGTTATAAACAGGTTAATCGTAGAAGTTCCAAAAGAAATTATGATGTGTACGCACATAATGATAGGAAACTAATTTATTCTGATAACCAAATTAAACTGCTTTTAAACCAACTTAAAATTACATCACTAATTTATATGTATTCCTAATAGTTTTTATTTTTCCTTCAGGCTATTTATTAATTTACTTATGTTTAATAAAGAATTGTAATTATTCAAGTTATGAAACATATTTGGATATAAGACTGGTTTGAAACTGAAGTGGGTATTATATTTATTTACAACTATAACAAACCCAAGTTATGTAGAATATGTTATTAAAGAGAAGTTTCGTAGTCTAATATTGTACATAAAGCTGTATTAGACACAAGTTCCGTAGTTTAATATTATACACAAAGCTGTACTAAACACACGTTTCTTAGTTTAATATTATACACAAAGCTGTACTAAACACAAGTTTCTTAGTTTAATATTATACACAAAGCTGTACTAAACACAAGTTTCTTAGTTTAATATTATACACAAAGCTGTACTAAACACAAGTTTCTCAGTTTAATGTTGTACACAAAACTCTACTATACAAGTTTAGAAATGTTTGGAAACACAAAGTTGGTCATCGTTATATTAAGTATGATATTCAAATCGTATTCGACAAAACATTTAAATTCTAAGTTCGAATCACCGCCCTCGTATCGTCCGAGCAACTCTTCATCATCACCCCAAATTACATCACCTCCGACATCGTCGTAATTCCAGTAGATGACATGTCTTCCCAACCTATTACGATGTTTGTGAGACAACCCTTCTCAAAACCACGCGGCCCGGCATGGCCTAGCGCGTAAGGCGTGCGACTCGTAATCCGAGGGTCGCGGGTTCGCGCCCGCGTCGCGCTAAACATGCTCGCCCTCCCAGCCGTGGGGGTGTATAATGTGACGGTCAATCCCACTATTCGTTGGTAAAAGTAGCCCAAGAGTTGGCGGTGGGTGGTGATGACTAGCTGCCTTCCCTCTAGTCTTACACTGCTAAATTAGGGACGGCTAGCACAGATAGCCCTCGAGTAGCTTTGTGCGAAATTTCCAAACAAACAAAACCACGCCGAGTTGGAACAGCAGCGTGCCAGGATTCTTTTATTCATCGGACGTGTTCGGTTGGTTCTGGTAACACATGCTCCACTGTAGAACCACTAACATTATTGTGTTTATTTGTTGACCACGATTGCAAAGGTAGCAAGCACGTGCTTGCTACATATTACAAGGAAACGCTAGAACTCTTGTCAACAAAGAGTTGACTGTAGTATTGCAGAAGTCTAAGTGTATATTACTTATGGTAATAAGGCAAACATGATTCTTTGTTCTTGAAGGTTGGAGTACGAAACGACGTTGAGAAAATGACTCTCGATATTCACATTCGTTAGTCAACTTTTTTCGTGTTAATGTAACTATTTTTAATATATTTCTTTACTAGTCCTGGAGATGTGACTTATACCCAAGAACCTCTGAAACTTCCATTGCATTAGGTATTTTGAAAATACGCGCAAAGGCAGTAAAACATGAAACGACCGAACAAACAAGAACACAAATACAGTAACCCAAGTGAGGTGATCACAGGGTGGGAAGTTCAAAAATTTCCATTTAAAGGACAGACATACAGGTACCCAAACCATGGATACGCGTCACAATTCCCTAATGATGTAGCAATTTGGAAAAGTGTCCCTACACCAGAAATAGCAGCCACTAACTTACAACCACAACTAAATAGATTATGTGAATATTGCGAAAAATATAGAATTAAAATAAATACAGCGAAGACACAATTAGTAATATTTTCAAAATCTACGAAACATCAAAAAGTTCAACCCCAAATCTACATGAACGGAGAGCTCCTCTAGACTGCTACATCTGCAAAATTTTTAGGATTAACATATGATTCGAAACTTACATGGATAAAACATGGAAATAACATAAAAACTAAAATTTGGCGAAAAATAAACTATGCTAGGAGTCTAACTGGTAAAAACTACGGAACAACACCAGAAAACATCATTAAAATATACAAGACATACATTAGACCTGTATTAGACTATGGAGCTCCTGCATGGATCAATGTAAGTAAAAAACAAATACAAACCAAACTCCAAACATTACAAAATACACCAATTACATCAGCATACAGAGTACCTAAAACCACTTCATCAAAGTTCATGCATAATTACTCAAATACACAAACAATACCAGATAGACTTCTACATAGTACAATAAAATATTTTGATAAAAAATTGGCGAAAAAAGAGAGACCTAAACACCTCTCCCCGTTAAATTTCTACTTTAGATCATTAAGATAAAATCATTTAAAATAATAATAGTAATAATGGAATAGAGCTAAAATAAAACAGGCCACCTACGTTCTAGACTTATTAAAAATAATAATAAAATATCAAAGAACAATATAAATGGACATTGCCCTAAAAAGGACCTGACTAAACTTATGATATCACTTCAGCCATTCAGTATTTACTCGAAATATATTAATCTGGCCACTCCAACAAAGTCATGGAAAGAGGAAAAGGTCTAGTGTACCTGACCCTACTGGGTATACAAATAAATATACCCTAATACCAGAGAGAGAGAGACATACAGGTACGACCTACTTTACAGTATAGATCTGTCTTAATAGCAAAGACAATACTGGGCGTTAAATTGACAAACTATAATCGAGCCGTGAGCCGACCTCTCCTACTATTTTGAGTCTTTAGCACATGAAACGTTGTTTAATGTAAAGGTGTCTGAACTGAGCGAGACATCAAACATCTGTTTCATCATTCAGTTCAGCTCTCGTTTTCATTCACGGTATTTAAGCAGTAAAACCATAATTACTGCCAAACTAACCCTGATTCAACTACCCAATACTGAACAGCTACAAGAAAACGTACTCGCGGCCCCTAGAGTGGGTCCAACAACTGGCCCATTTTTCTTTCAAATTTGGCATTTATAAGAAATACCACCACCCCTTTGATGCAGTTATTGCGTTCCTAAAAAACGGCATGCTTAACGGAAATCATCTTTCCATATAACACACGTATATAATTGGAAGTGGTGAATAAATGGATAGTTCACGTAACAAGGGACAGAAACTCAAACGTGTTTTACTATGTACATTAATCACAATAACTGTTATTTACACCGAATATAGCTTTAGGTATAATATCCGGTATACCGTAACACAATTCAGTTTGAAATAAATACACAGTTAATGGTACCAATATTTTTTATTTACAGAAAACAACAGTACCTCTAGATAAACTATGTATATGACGCAGCCACGATGAAGTGACAAAACAGCATTAATCGTAAAAACTCACTAATACAAAAATCATTGTAAAATAAAACCTGCTAAACGCCAAGTATCAAACTTGTAGCTGGCACAAACTAATTCTGGTAATCCATAAAGGAACAGCATGACTGGCATTCGTCAACTTATTCCCACAACCTTGCTTTTCTAAATATCAAAGTCTGTTTCTATCACAACCTGTATGACTAAACATTAAAGCACTTGACACTTTAGAAGTTTTTTGCTTATTATTTTCACTTCTTACTACAAGAAAAGATATAACAATACGCTCTTAGTGTTTGCATGTACGGAGGCGGGAGGTCGACGAACACACTATTTTTTTATGAAAATTTTTATTTATTTACTTTTCATTAGGTTTGTAGTGGATTTTGTTTTGTGAACAGCCATACAATTGTTTAAAATGTGTTTCATTAACACAATACTTCTAGGTTTAATCTCATCTCACTTTTTTATATACAAATTTACTGGGGTGCATGCCTCCCCACAGTCATAGTATCGGCATGCTTATCTTCGTATAAAGTGTGTCAGCTTTTGATCTCACACATTAGAAAAGTCTTTCAAACGTCTACGTTTGTTGTTAATCACTGGAATATAATCTCTTCGAAAGATTTTAAAATTCCTGGAAGAAACGAGAATAACAATACGTACAGTATAAAAATGTAGACAACTTTTCAACAAACAGCTACTCTTATTACTTTATTTATGAATCGAGCGCTTAATTCGCGAGACAGCACGCGAACGTACGAGATTTGACCTAACTACGAATTCAATTGTCACACGTTCACAAGCACCACCTTTCGGCAACAACACAGGGTTTGTTTTAGTGTAATTTACAAATAAACTTAGCAGTATTGGAGATATCTATGACTCTTATGTTTTTACATTAGAAACATGCCTTTTGTAAAAAAAATAACAACCACGTAAACTGACATAAAAGAACAACTGTACATAAACTACCATAAAATAACAAAACGTAAACTAACATATAATAACAATAATACATGAACTCCGAAATTGCAGTTCTTTTGCTCAGTATACATGTTACCAAGTTGTCAGTTTTCATGTGTAAAGTATGTTGATAATTCAGTAGAATACAGAATATTAATACAATAGATACTAAAAGAGAAACGTAACGAATCACAACAGTTTTGATGTACAAGATTTAGTTTCTTTGGAAAAGACGACAAATTAAGGAATTCTCATATAAATTAGGCTTGTTTTAGAGAAATTGACTTTTAATTGACAACTATTATGGGATTTTTAGCGAAATTCCAAATAATATGGGAATTTTATAGACACTTCAAAGCCCGTTTCGTCAATATATAATTACGTTGTGTTCGGTATCTCCCAAACTGAACGTAAAGAAAAAAACAGCGCCATATTGTTTTCCCAAAAATATAGTTTTTGGCACTCGGTTTCCAAACAACATATTTCACAAAGAAAGAACATGTGCTTACAAGTCACTATTCTGGGGGAAAATATGTGCACAGGTAAGCAGAGAGATACCTGTGAGAAGTATTTTACTCATCGCAGTGAACGTAACAGAGATTTGTTTTCCCAGACTCTAAAGGAAAGATGATGGGAAGTACAGGTGGGTACATATGTCTTGAAGCCTCTTTTGTTCATTACTTCGTTAATTAAGATACTTCATAAATAACTCCTTGTGTCGCTGTTTGTCACCAGTGTAAAGTTTCACCTAATCATGATAACAGTTTTTAGCTCACGTATTATTATGTTAATAACCTATTAAGACCCTAACTCACGAATCTACGTCACAAACAACCCAGCGTCGTTCTCAATAACATCACACGTTTTGTAAAAATTATGGTTTGCCCTAAATATTTTATTACAGTGACTACAAGGTATTTAGAACTTTAAATACGAGTGCAATGAATAAAAACAACCTGGGTTGAATGTAAGAGCTAAACGTTGCCGAGGGAAATTGATAATTGTTGCTTCTCGTAGCAGGCTCTGGCGAAGTAACAACTGTCAAATTTTAGAAGTTATCTGAGTATAGGAAGTAAAGAAAAAGAAAGACCCCGAGATCCTTCAATTTCCAAACTTATCTGTCAACAAAATATGTTACTTTGAAAGTCCCGCTCACAAAGTTACCTGAATCACATTAAATTTATCCTCAACTTGCTTTACGTCACACTATTAACAGTACAAAATACCACCGAATTATACACACTAACCGTGCATAACCGTCACTTACTTTCAGTTAATAAGGAACGAATACCACCGAATTATACACACTAACCGTGCATAACCGTCACTTACTTTCAGTTAATAAGGAACGAGGGAAGTCGAACAGCTATTCCTGAATAATCAAATAGTTGGGTTTTACTGCCACTCTTATCGCACAGCAGTCTAGAAAATAACGGGTCGTGAACCAGAAACTCTGATACAGTAAGTGGACCATTAGATCACATCAAGCGAGTCCATTACTGTTATTTACTGTTTAACAGTAATGTCTATGTTATCTTATATTGCACGTACTTGCTTAGCTTGCACATGGCCGCATGCCGGGCTGTGGATTCGAGGTCGTACCCTGTTACCGAAAAGGAAAAAGAGCTTTCTACATAATGAGGCCGTAGGTACAACCACTATTATAACAGTAACCTACAAATATCACTATTCAATCATAGTTGCTCACTATTTGGCAACATGTGTCGTTACTAGCTGCCTTCCCTCTAGTGTCTCCCTTTTAAAATTAGGAACGACTAGCGCAGACAGTCTTTGCGTAGCTCTGCACAAAAATATAACCCACAACAACAGTTTACACGTCAAGCGCATATGTTCATAATACCACGTTGCACGCTCCTCGCGACCAGGTTGAAAGTTAACAGGGCCTTAAGGGTGGAAGACACTAATGCTCCAGAAGCTATTGGTTAGCACAGTTTATATCATTTTATCAAACACTGCGACAGGTGACATGTTATATTAAGAGAATATGAAAACTGGCGTCGTGAATTTGTTTACGTTTAAGTGTTATCACTACTTGTTTTCTATGTATAAACAACTTTGTTCAGTTTATATTTTAAAATGACACTACTTATATTCGACAAACCACTAATGCGATTATTTAATGTTTTTCTTATCAAGTGTTAACCACAAAACGATTCATAAACACACAGCTATAAATATCATATGATTAATTCTTAATTATCGCTTTATTTCAAATTTAATGAATTTAAAAGTTCCCAACGCAGTCGTAAACGTTTTTTTTTCTAACTCAGCTTTACTTCAGAATGAATCAGTTGTTGATCATACACTAAGACGGTCTTTATAACTACATTTGTACCAATTCTTGTTTTTTGCCGTTTATAAGTAACTAGGTCATTAGAAATCCGTTCAAAAACAAACTAGTTTAATCTGTTTAGAGACAATTATTCGAGAGATGGCAGACTTATTTCTATACACGAGTAGATATCTCAAAACTTCACCCGGTCTGTAAGCAGGTATATCTTAGAAAACAAACTAGTTAAATCTGTGTTTTTATTGGCCTAAAGCAGTAAACTAACCAAATAACCTCTATTCATATCAATATTCTACAGGGTGGTCCGTAAGTCCTTACCCATCCATATGTTATTGTGTTATATTCAATTACGCATGTATTATAAATTTGTTTCTTATTTTTAAGAGAAATATGGCCGATGTAAGCCCATTTACACTAAAATGTCTCACAGAACATGGCGTCGCATAATATTATGCAGCAAGAATGAGGGATAGCACACAGATACACTGGATACATAAGATATATGGATGGGTAGGGACTTACGGGCCACCCTGTAGAATCACACTTTTAGATACAAAATGTACAAAGGCTTGGTTTATGGATAATATGATTAAGACATTTTATTTGGACATATTCAATAATTTTAATTATTAATTGTGATACCAATGATTTGAAAATAAGCTATAAAACAACACCAAATTAAGTTATTTAATTTTAAATAGTTAAGGAAAGAACAATTCTTACCATTCCTTCTTGTCACGAAGTCTCTAAATCGTCTTACGTCCTGGTTTTCTATGAGCGGTTATAAAAGTCAGGTGCTTATCAGCTTAAACGTGGTTGGTTACATGGAAATGTTATACTCATATACTGTCAAATCAAAACCGCTGTTTCGCTTCTACGATTCTCGAAATAAATACAATAGTAATAAAAAAAGGTATGATCAGACATTCAGAATTTAACCTACATCAGATATTGTTCTGGTAATATTTGATACATACTTGAGGCTGATAATTTATATATAATGCTATGCAATTTTTATCACTACGAATGGTTTTAAAGATGTTTCAGGACATTGAACTCAAGAGGCCTGATGATAACTATGCGGAACACCACACACACACACAAATCCTTTATCTATTTAGCTTAAAAAATGATCCAACATCTGTTTAATGACAACAGAAAATAAACGAATGTATAGACAATTTCCTTATCCTTTAATTAATTACCTATAGCCCAAAATATCGCTAACAGTGTAAGTAGACGCTAATGAAACAGTACATTCTAACCACTATAAGAACTTGAGTAGAATACATAAATTAGATTTATTCATTGTTAGATTCATTTTTAATTCAGAAGTTGGTATTAAAGATGATTTGTGTGTAATAATATAAGCTGTTGACAAATTTTACGTCTCAGTTCCACATAACCGATAAATCTAATTTACTACGTTTTCTCTCACTTAACCTTTTTTTGAAAAATTACTGAACTGAAAGATTTTAAAATAAGTATTATGTAGAGAATTTGAACACAGTAGTCAATATAAAACAAGTAGGGAGGCGAGATATAATTACTACCGTGTTTCTCCGATAATAAGACCTACCCATAAAATAACACCTAGTTAAGAGTGGCAGAAAGAGGAAAGAAATAAAAAAATAATAATTTATTAATTAGTTTAATAGTTAGTTAATTAGTTTGTTTAAGTATTAATCAGTTAGTTTAATAGTTTAATGCTCATGCTCAACATGAGAGAGTAGGTGCGAAATTTCTACAAGAAATTGAGTTAAGTGCAAACTCAGCAGGAATTTTAAAAAACAGATGATTTGCAAGACATTCCAGAGGATGATGATATGATTGTTTTTGAATAAATTCCTGTTAATGAGTTTCTGAATGTTTTTCGTAATTTCTATTTATTTAGAGGTCTTATAATTTTTACTTTGTAACTTCATTTTTTTAATATATCAAAATAAGACATCCCCCGAAAATAAGCCCTAGTGTCATATTTTGGAGTGAAAATTAATATAAGCCCTGTCTTATTTTCGGAGAAACACGGTAGTTACTTAATAAATCATCATCTCTAACACATATAATTATTTGTTTCAAACATTGGATTTGGGGAGAGAATGAGAAATGAAAAAAACAATTTTAAAAATGCAAAGTGGGAAAAATACGTTTTTGCTAAAAACACAGGATGAAATCTACACCAGATGGCGATTTGAGAAACCGCAATTGCTGATGTCAGCTCAATATTTTGCTTTCATTTATAAACATCTAACAGACTTTTAAATTCTGTTTCATCTATTTCTCAAACTGGGGCTGTTATCAAAAGGGGATGTCAAACAAAAAGAGATTTTGTAAACAAAATGAAGAAAGAAAAAACGAGAAAAACAAAAATCAACTTCTTGTTTGCTGTTCAAATAATAATTTCCCGAGACAAAATAACTTTTGTTTGTTTGTTTTGGAATTTTGCACAAAGCTACTCGAGGGCTATCTGTGCTAGCCGTCCCTAATTTAGCAGTGTAAGACTAGAGGGAAGGCAGACTAGTCATCACCACCCACCGCCAACTCTTGGGCTACTCTTTTACCAACGAATAGTGGGATTGATAGTCACATTACAACGCCCCACGGCTGGGAGGGCGAGCATGTTTGGCGCAACGGGGATGCGAACCCGCGACCCTCAGATTACGAGTCGCATGCTTTAACGCGCTTGGCCATGCCGGGCCTCTAACAAAATAACATATCTACATTTTTTTGTAACAGATTCATAAGGAAGTGAGAACTTGTACTTGATTTGAAAA
This sequence comes from Tachypleus tridentatus, assembly GCF_004210375.1. Taxonomy (NCBI): domain Eukaryota; kingdom Metazoa; phylum Arthropoda; class Merostomata; order Xiphosura; family Limulidae; genus Tachypleus; species Tachypleus tridentatus. The sequence continues at coordinate 125,084,784 of NC_134830.1, read as the reverse complement.
TGGATATGCCAGCTTCAAACGTTTCGAAATCACTGATTCATTGCATACGTAAGTTCCCCAGGTAACTGTTTTACACATCACGTAGTACGTCAGTTATGATAGTATCTCCTTAAGTATGTAGAATATTTAGATTGTTATAGATACATATCTGTGAATATTTAGATTGTCAGAGATACGTGCATACGTGTCCGTGAATATTCAGAAGGTTACAGATTGTAGCACTTGTTTAAGGCAATCTAAGCCATAGTTTTAACATTCAAAGTTTCCCATTTGATTTCGTAACCTTAACATTTAAGTATGTATTATTTTTAGAGCCTTCAATTGGATGAGAATTCTTTATTTTTTCGAAATTTTGATAGAAACATTTTGCTATATTTGACACTTTTCATTGGTTTTACTTCTCTGATTTTCAAAGAAAAAATAAAACATTAAAGCCTATCACAGTATTCGCATTCATCAGTCTTCCGCTAGGTGGACTAGTTACTATCAGTATCAATGTAAATAACTATATTTCACGTGATCCTATTTTAATTCATAAACAGTTTTGTTTTGTTTTATGCTTGGAAGCATACTTCGTCAATTTTCTTTGGCAGTGTACCAAGTTTTCCAGGACAAACCTGTATTAAATCTACTGACATCTTTTAAAATTCACTACATCACAAGACTAACAAAGAAATAAACCTGACAAGTAAAAGAAAAAAAGATCAGGCTTATTTTGTGCAAGACCTGAAGAAACATGCACGTTACGCAAATGATGTAAGCGTTATTACAGCTGCCAGTAAACACTTCATATTTTAATATGTTAGCTTTCATACAATAGCTGAAATAACGTACTTTTCATTTAGAAATAGAAAATATGTAAACATTCACAATGCCCTTCGTAACAGACGGCTCAAAACTCCTGATATATTTTATTAAAATAAAACAACCCATACCATTATTTTAATATCTATAAAATAAATAGGTTAAACGTTGTTGTAATAGGAATTACTTGTTTCGTTTTGTTTTAAATGAAAAATCAAGGTTAGAAAAGTACCCAATCATGTTTGGTTAGAATCTATGCCTCGAGACTATTGGCTCTTTAATTCCTGAGACTTTTCATCTAGATCCAATAAAATCTGTGATCAAGCCACCATTTATTCTGAAAGATTACTCAAAGCATCGGTATTTCAAGGCTAATTTAATCATATTATATTAATGAGGTCGTTTTTTTCATTTTTCCTTCAGTTTTTTACTACCGGTTGTTTAGCACAGGTAGTATTGGCACTTTGCACCGTAAGACAAACTATCATGCAATTAACTTTGTGGTCAAGCCACCAACCACTTTATTCTGAAAAATAGCATTGCTATTTCAAGAATAATTTAATGACATTATATCAGTGAAGTTGGTGAAACAGAAAAACAAATGAAACTTATAATAGTTATACATATCATAAGACATAAGTATTAAACCTATTATGTATTTAAATACCACATTATTTATCTAGTCTATTAGGGCTTTCCAGGAATTAGAAGGGTGTATAATATTTGTTTGTTTGTTTCTTGAATTTCGCACAAAGCTACTCGAGTGCTATCTGCGCTAGCCTTCCTTATTTAGCAGGGTAAGACTAGAGGGAAGGCAAGTAGTCATTACCACCCACCGCCAACTCTTGAGATACTCTTTTACCGACGAAAAGTGGGATTGACCGTCAAATTATAACGCCCCCACGGCTGAAAGGGCGAGCATGTTTGGTGTAAGGGGGATTCGAACCCACGACCCTCAGATTACGAGTCGCACGCCTTAACGCGCTTGACCATGCCGGACCAGGATATATAGTAATGCTCATATAGTCATCATTTCGACTATTTCTTTTCAGGCCAGCTGGGATGAACAGAATGGGCGTATATTAGTGATAAATTGATAGTTATGATAAAACATTTTTAAAAGACATTTGAGTAAAAGATATTATTTAGGTATCCATAATGTTACAACAATAACACAGAAGATTTCAGGAGTATTATTATGTAAGGTAAATAACATTTCACTTTTAAGACAAGAAGAACCACGTCATTATTCATATGTATATTATTACTGAGCTCCAATACCTAATACATTAACAACATAAGACCAAATAAGTCAAAAGAGCATTTTGTGCACATAATGTTTTCGGTCACGTCACAATAAGACTTATGCAGTCACGTGACCAAAATAAACCCGACAACACTTTGTGGCTATATTGGAAGTAAATATTATTTACGAAAGTATGACCTCCGCTGCTCAATTTCCTTGTTCTCCGTTTATTTTTTCACGAATTTACGAGCATATTATACAATACATGCCAGTCAAAATGTGCAGCAAAGGGTCTTGACACAACGGATCTTTGTTACATACCGTCAGCAATGATAGTTGCGTTAGATGTCAGTAAATTAGTCCACATTGCAAACTGAGGACTAAAGTTAGGCCTACTAACAAAAGTTCAAGTCCAACGAGTTGAGAATATAAATATCATAAATGATTTAGTTTTGACAAAATCTTTTCACACGGAAAAGCAGTTTAAGGCTTGTAAAAACCTTGATGTTTACAAGTATTTTGTGGTCGGCGGTGTACATAACGTCAAACTGTGGAAAATGTACAAAACATCCAACGATATAGCTTACTCAAGATAAGTCGAAATTGTTAAATTTAGTTACTAGGCTTATTGTTCACGTTCTGTTAGTGACAAACGAACAACCTAAAAATCCTTGTCTTGTAATACCACTTTTTGCGTTACACATTTACCATGTATTTGACACAAATAAGCACTGGATTTAACACCATATGTTTTCACAATCCATATATTTGATAAAACTTTATTATCGCCCACTTGACCCTCCCGCCTAATACTGTTTGTAATCATTTAGATTACGGGAACTACCAAATATTTACATACTACAGATTTTGTCAAGATTTAAGTAACATAACTGTGACAAGGTACATTGTTTATACGAGTAGTGCTAACCAGATATAAAATGGGTAATGTTTGTCACAACGATGGTTTCCAAGCCATATTAAATGTTGTTCCAGTCTACATGTTTTATTGCCGCAGTCCATTTAATTCTGCCAACTGGATTCTTTAAAAATCTATAAAACGATAACTCTGGGTCATTTATCAGGTTGTTTGTGCAACTTACTGACACACAGTTGATTGTCATTTCAAATACTTTATCCCAAATTACAATACCAGCAACTGAAATGGTGGTGGTTACTTTTCAGCTCACCAGTATCGTATGCGTGACGTAACGCATATAAGGTCTATAGTATAAGTCATGTCACTTTTATCTGCACCAGTGTGGTTTACAGCGTGAAGTATGTATTACTCTTTACCTGTTGCCACCGACAAGTTATTACCGAAGAATGCTGTAATAAAGTTTGTCGGTTTCCCTGGCACCTGGTGGCACAGCAAAAACTCAGAGAGCTAGTGACACTAAAAATCAAGTTTCAATACGTGCGCTAATCGGAGCGCAGGTAGCCTATTATATAACTTTGCCCTTAACCACAAAAATGCAGTATTATAAACATTATTGTCTATCATACTCTGGCCTGGCATGGCCAAGCGCGTAAAGCGTGCGACTCGTAATCCGAGGGTCGCGGGTTCGCTAAACATGCTCGCCCTCCCAGCCGTGGGGGCGTATAATGTTACGGTCAATCCCATTATACGTTGGTAAAAGAGTAGCCCAAGAGTTGGCGGTGGGTGGTGATGACTAGTCTGCCTTCCCTCTAGTCTTACACTGCTAAATTAGGGACGGCTAGCACAGATAGCCCTCGAGTAGCTTTGTGCAAAATTCCAAAACAAACAAACTATCATACTCTAGCTATCTCTAGAAACATTCAAGAACCCCAGGAAATACAAAGATTCTATTTTTAACAAGCCTTTTCACTTCTATAAATTTGCATAGTTCATTTTACATAACGTGTCTAAATTTTTTTAACATAAATGTTTGCCTCAATGAACAGCATTTTAACATAGAACTGGTAGTTTTTATTCCATTCTGTTCTAAATGTGCGTTATATTAAAACACAGTATACTATTTGATACAAGACAATCACGTAAACATCAGGTCGATAGGGTAACCTAAATTATGGGGTGTAGAAATAATATTGTCAAATTAAAAGTGTTTGTAAGTCCAAAGGTAACTCAACTCCCAAAACTAGCCCAATATGATAGTAACGTAACACTGTAAAGTAGCTTATATTACCAACATTTCTAGCGTTCTAGCGCAAAGTTATCCCAAAACATGCCCAATTTGTCTAAATTGAAAACAAACATTTTCACTAAATCTTTAGTGAAAAAAAGACACCCACAGTAAACATGAAGTTAAAAAACAGAACATCCAGTTGGTACGTAGTCACTGTTAGCAACATATTCTTAAGTTTCAGATATTGTTTTAAATATCTATATAATACTTGGAATTTTCGCGATGGCTGGCGTTAATTCTATTGTTTTATTTTTAGATCACTTTACGTCGTAGTTTATGCGTATACTTAGATTGACGTAGAAATTTCGAAGTTTTGGGCAAGTTTAAAAAACATCCAAGTTAGGAGTTATAATTCGTGTGTTTGTAGTAGTCTTTTGTGAAGTTTTTCAATTTTATTATTGTATTGTTTTAGATAAAACATCTTTTTTCTTTCCTTTTCCCATTAACTTTAACTAATGATAGTACATGAAATTAATTTTTAGGTTTAAAATTTGTAATAGAACATTATTACAACTTATATAAGCAAGTTGTCATTTTGAGTGTGTGTAACGTTCCTATTATGAGCCATTTCAAGCTTGCTCAGTTCTTGTTGATTTCTTTAGTATACTTCAAAATTATTTCTCAGTGTATGGTTGTTTTTCTTTTATGATGAAGAGGAAGGTTTAGTAAACACAGCTCAAGGGACTATTATACACACACAGGAATCTGCAAAACAGAAATGTAACAAGACACAGATGTGTCTCTATTTATTCACAAGCCCCATGGGCTCTCACTGAGTGTTTTCTGAAGGAGGCTTATCTAGCTTATGTTACACTGGCTCCTCAACCAGGTCAGTGCAGTATTCTAGCTAACCTGTAAGTGGAGGTGAGGTATTTGGTTTGTTTTGAATTTCGCGCAAAGCTACTCGAGGGCTATCTGCGTTAACCGTCCCTAATTTAGCAGTGTAAGACTAGAGTAAAGGCAGCTGCAGCTGCTCATCACCACCCACTGCCAATTCTTGGGCTACTATTTTACCAACGAAAAGTGGGATTGACCGTCGAATTATAACGCTCCCACGGCTGAAAGGGCGAGCATGTTTGGTGTAACAGGGATTCGAACCCACGACTCTCAGATTACGAGTCCAGTGCCTTAACCACCTGGCCAGGTAAGGTATTGTATCTGAGGTTAACATTTTCTTACACTGAAAGTATTTTTGACAGATTCTTACACTTCCATCCTTCCTCCCCATGTCTAGTGTCTTTTCCTTTTCTCTTGCTCAAGACAAAAGATATTTTGATAAAAGTTAAGAAAAAAACGACCTTTACACTCCAGATAAATATAACAAAACACATTTTTATTTAAACTAACGTTTCGCCTTTGCGGCTTCTTCAGGGTTAATATACAACAAAAAGACTCAATTCCCTTTTTCACAAGAGTTTTACCGTAGTTTTATTTGAGTGAGTAGGCATGTTAAAAATAACAATTTTTTTTTTTATCAAATAACTCAGTTTCGCGTGAAAGCCGCCGACATTGCGGCATATTGACAAATAATTTTATAATAGTGCCGTCTAACGGTAACTCATCAAACTATATATATGTTAGCCCTAATCGTCGGGTTTTTCAGTTACAACATGAATCTATCCGAATTGGTTCAAATGGATTCATGTGGCCTACAAAACCTATTATGGCTTCAGACCCCAACAAAAGTCACTACCTGCAACTATTTCAAGCCAAAAATATAATGTTTCATTAGACGAATGTCAGAAACGTTAAATACTGTATGTAACTGCCTATAGCTGTATAACAATAATTTTTAACATCACAAAAATAGGGGATTTGGCCGAACCGCAACCCTGTGCCGACATTCTTGGGTCTTTACGTATATTATGCAAATGAACTGCTTTCCAGCGAGGCAACATTATTACTGAACTAGTTACACACTGTCAAGGTTTCATTCCGATATTTCTGCATTTTTCCACCTGCTGGAAAATTCTTCAGACTTGTGATAATGCATTCGCCAGTAATATTGGTTGTTTATCAATACCTGAAAGCTCAATAGTTTTTACTAATGGGATTACCCGTGCACTTGGGAAGAGAGTATAACAACACAGACCTGCGATGGTTTTATTGTATGGTAATTTTTACATGTTCTACAGTAATTCCTGTACGCCGAATCTGAAAACGATATTTATTTTTATCCATCACGTACAGATTTTTCACAAAATGTCATAAGTGAATCATTTTCATTAAAATTGGGGCACATTTTGTTATGCTTAAAATGTTGACAACCATTGGCTATAGATTTCTCCAGACCAGTGGTTCCCAACCAGGGGTGCTCGCACCCGTTGAGGATGCGAGATAGCGTTTCAGGGGTGCGAGGTTTCATTTCCTGCATGGATGAAAATTTATTTTTTTGTAGGCCATGTGGGGTTTATGCAACTTTTAGTTTGTTGTAATGTTTTTTTCTTTTCCAAATGTTTCGTTTTTGTTTATATATCATTAAAAATTAATTATAAACATTTGTTTTGGCCACCTTCACCTTTATTCTTAAATAAATAATTACTGTGAGGAGTGCGAGAACATATTAAATTTTTTTAGGGGTGCGGGGCATATAAAAGGTTGAGAACTACTGCTCTAGACCAATCGTGAAGCGAGAGTCTTGCCGATAAGAAATTTGCAAAAATTTCTTACGAGATCTAAAAAAAAAAAAAAAGTATTATTTTTGAAATCTTTGTATCCGATTTATTCACAATTCGCTATTAAAACAACTTTTATTGAGCTTAAATTGGCAGGCTTGTGTAATTATCTAAGTCTACATGTATATGTATAGGGATGAGTGGTGTCTGTTGTCTAACCGAGTTGCAACTTATATCTTTGTGCTCAATAATTTCCATTTCACTGGTAGTTTGTGTCTAGTTTCGGTTCAGCGGGTTAAGGATAGTGAGATATATGTTTTCAGCTGTCCTTAGCCATGTTTCACACCTCGACATTAAGCCGAGGGCAGAACCAGCGCTCTTTGGGGAATAAATTATTCCCCAATACAGTTCTGATTACTTTTGCAATTATTGTTATAACATGAGCCAGAAACTAGATTTTAAGGGGCACAATGTGGCTGGCAGTCCGCCCATTACGGTCCACTGCTTTAGTTAAACCGTGTTTTTCTCTGAAGTGTAAAAAATCACTACACCTAACGAATTTAGATTTATTTTAATATGTATATTATGGATAATAATTTGTTCTAATTACACACACGTAATCGTGATTATGTTTCTGCATTTCTCAAGCAGAATATAAACGAGATTAAACAATCTGTATTGTTTAGTACAAACATTAAATGTTTTATTTTTTACACACACACACACACACACATGTATACATACGTACATACAGGGTGGCCCGAAAGTCCCTACCCATCCATATGTTATTATGTTATATTTAATTACGTATTTATTATAAATTTGTTTCTTTTTCTGGGAGAGCAAATTGTTTGAAACTGGCAATATTAAAGATGCACCTCGTTCAGGAAGACGAATTAAATGTAGAGAGTCATGTGCTGGTGTGGAAAAGTCAGTAAATAACTGGATGGGCCGGCATGGCCAAGCGTGTTAAGGCGTGCGACTCGTAATCTGAGGGTCGCGAGTTCGCATCCCGGTCGCGCCAAACATGCTCGCCCTTTCAGCTGTGGGGGTGTTATAATGTGACGGTCAATCCCACTATTCGTTGGTAAAAGAATAGCCTAAGAGTTCGCGGTGGGTGGTGATGACTAGCTGCCTTCCCTCTAGACTTACACTACTAAATTAGGGACGGCTAGCACAGATAGCCCTCGAGTAGCTTTGTGCGAAATTCCAAAACAAACAAACAAACAAGAAAATTAACTGGATACATAAGATATTTGGATGGGTAGGGACATACGGGTCACCTTGTATATGTATGTATATATATATAAAAGCTACATGAATTGTCTTTCGAAACTCTTATACAAAGTAATAGCGGACGTGTGTTTTGTTTGTTTGTTGTTGTTTGCCATGTTTCTGCTACAAAGCTTCGGCATGGACAATCTGTGAAATTACCTCAACTCACCAGGGGACAATAGCAGACGGCTAAACCTTTGATATGAACACATTTGTAACCAGGTAGCTTCCCCGGATTATCGAGATTCCGGATAGTTCAGTCAGTCACCGTGAAGACAATGGACAATATTCACTTTCAATTAAAGAAAGCTGTGTACTTAGAGCGAAACTAAAATTCAACATGGCCATCAGTATAGCGAATAACATACTATGCTTACTGTTTTGGTTTTTTTAATAAGGATTAAAATGCCTTATTTCGTCCTTTAGGTGCCCCTCGCCGTTTACTGTGTTTTCGTTCATAATCCCAATAATATCTCATGAGGTTTGGCCGGTTTAGATTTAGTTTAGTCCGAAAAAACATTAACCTACAAATACAAAACAATATTTATAATAGCACTATAGTAATAAATAATGAACCACAATAAAAAGGTAATGACATTAGATATATTAAATAATGTAATCAATACTGTTAATGAAAGTAACAATAAATAAACGTTACTTAAATAACTTTGAATAATAAACTAAATAAATGTTGTCGCTATTTGTGACAAATGGATAATAAAACTGGCATATTTTCCCCATAAGTCATTTTGTTCCAACCATTGACTAACTCGTAGAATATACATTTATGTAAACAAACAAAGAATTCGTATTGAAGTACTCTGACATAACCGAAACAAAAATCACTCTGGTTGTCTGACGTAGTTCGTATCCCTACTGCGAAGATATTTCCCAGAAAAATTGTCGCAAACTGTCAGTGCAGGTATTTTGTGGTTAGTAAATTAGTTGACCCTTACTTCCCCATAAATAAGTCCAGTGCGGATTGCTTAATCATATATCCATAGAAAATGTGCGATTGTTGTATGTAAGCTGTTCGTAACAGGAAAGCGAAAAAAAAAAAAATTATTGATTACATTTAGAACCGCAGACTGTCCGTGCTCGACTGACGGATCACTGCATACAAGTATACACACGAAAAATAATCAGAACTGCGAATAATCCAGATTGTTTATGTTCAGGCTAATAGATCACTGTGTGTAGATAGATATAGATACGGAAAATAATGAATAATATAGGTTGTCAATGTCAAGATTAATGAGGGATCTCTATATATAAATAGATACACCAAGAATAATCCGGACTGTCAATATCCAGAAAAAATGAGTTTAGTTGTAGTTCGAACTATTCTAACAATTAAAGACAGAAATGAATAGAAAAACAACATATTCAAAAAATAATAATTTATGTGCATATATATTATATATATTTATTATAATTATTTAAGTTAAATAGGCATCCTACGTAAATAAAAATTTCCGGTAAAGTTACCTAAAGCATCAAATTCTAAAGACGTATTAATAACTCCATAACTTGCAGCGTGTGTGTGTTAAATATTAAATTCAGGATAGTTACTACGAATATAAATATATAAATTTTAATTTACATTATGGTCAACATTTATCATTACGATCTCCAAACAAACTGCACATACCAGGATTTAAAGAAGCTAGTGGGGTAGCGGCAAGGTTACGGACTTACAACGCCAAAATCCAGGAAAAGAGTTCGCAGAAAGTTTATTGTGTAGCTCTGCGCTGAAACAAAGGGCTTCAACTGTAATCTGTTTTGTTAAATCATTAAAAGGTGTTCATTGCCTATTTTATTTTGAAACATGCAAGCTTGTTCTATAATGAAGTGTGTGCGTGTGTTACCGCCCTAACTCTGAGAAAAAAAAACCCTAGAAACTCTGGGGCCCGAGGGTGTGCAACAGAGTATTATTCATCTTTTAATGAGGCAATACATCTTTTTATATCATGTTGCTTGGAAATAAATGTATAAAACATTATCGTTAAGAAGCGACGTGCTGAAAGTACGAGTTGTATGAACTACAAATTTAAAAAGTTTCGTTTTCAATTCAAAGGTTCAGTGAATTAAAAGAGATGTTTTTATTATTTAAGTTTAAAATAAGAGAACACCCTAGAAGGACGGAGCAACAAAAGTATGTTATACTTTCATGCTAAAAGGGATTCAGAATACACAGACAGTAGTCTACCATAAATCAACCTAATTTATACAGAATTAGTCTCGGGAAAAAAAAACTTAAATGGTGCAAAAACTGTCAGCATGACTTTTTGTGGGGGAGGGATGTTTAGGCTAACGTTTAGAAAATAGTGCATGTTGGATATTTTCATGAAAAAAGTTATCCTTTTACATTTAAAGGTAAACATTCTATAATTGTATTTTGTACATAAAATAATGAGGTATTTACAAATTAAGATTGAGAAAACTTCGCTGTAATTTTTTTTTCATTTACATTATTGAAAAAAAAAAAAAACGTTGGGCTAGGGGGTGCTGGTGTAATAAGCTAAACTATTCAAAATTTAACACTTATTAATTTCCAACGGTAGCTGTGAAATGAGAGACTACCAGAAACGGGCAATTAGTATATTTATTTATTAATACCAAGTTTAAAAAAAAAAAATTCTCACCTTCTATTTTAAGCTTAACTATATGATTACGTAGTTAAGCGTTTTAAGTCTTACAATTATTTTATGTAATTATCAGATACACCAAAATTTGATTCTTGAACAACAAAATATAACGTTTTTGTTTTTATGAGTTTGTTTTAAACGCATTGTGATCAACAGGAAATACTAGTTTGATTTTGCCTGAAACATGATCGACCACTGTTAAAGTTTACAAACATTAAATATATAAAATTAGTACAAATATATACGAAAATATTAAATTTCAAAATACAAAATATTAATCTGCACAATATAAAAAGAAGGCACAAGTAAACTTGTTTAACATGGAAATTCAAACTATTCAAAAAACAGGAAGTATTTATATATAAAAACAAAATTATTAAAATTTTACAAGTTCTACATATCAGAGTTCATCTGAAGTAAACCATTTTATTAAATCTCATCTGGAAAATTCCAAGCCTATTCTATTAATATCTGATCTAAAAAAAAACAAAAAACCTTTCCTTTGCACTCAAATCAAGTAAATATATCACAGTATTTTCATTTTAATATTTTTCATTGTGTCCTTGTCTACCATAACAAGAAGAATCTCAAGAAATGTGCTACAAAATTTTAATGACTCTTCTCATAATCCTAGGAAGTAGCTCCAAGATGGTTTTACATAAATATGAAATAAGTGTTAAAAGAGATTTCTCTGAATCACAGTTGTCTTGCTACCCAATGGAGAAGATAAATACTTCAATAACAATTTTACATACTTGTATGTAAAGTGTAAACTGTATTGGCACAATCAATTTGGATCACAAAACGTATCATTTACACCTTCCGTTAAAAGTTTTCTTCCCTTTTCTTCCCATACTCAGAAAGTTCTGAAAAACACCCAACAACAATAGACATACTGATTAAACTAAATACTGTAGATTATTTAAAGTACAATTTAAGCTTCTAATTACTGTCCAAATTACAAGGTCTTAATTCATGTGTAATATATCACTTGAATAAAAACAAACTTATCCACATAACACTTGCCTATCATTACCAATAACAAGAGGAAACACTTATCCACACAACACTTACTTGTCATTACCAACAGCTACAAACATTTGTTAGAAAGCTAGAGTTAGTAAAAACTTTTGCATATGTTTATGTTAATGCTAACAAATACAAAGCATTATCATCTAAACTCTTCCTACACAAGAATACACATAATTTGTGACAGATTTGAAGAGAAGAGATGTACAGCAGTCAAAATCTGAGGGTTTTTCTTGTAGCAGGATACTAGTTTGTGTTTTTTTTTTTAATATATCTTGATGAAAGATCTGTACTAGCTTATGAGCACTAGTACAGATGTTAGAGTACATATTGAAATTATTCTAATCTGACAATAGTTTTGTTTCCAACATTTTTGGTTCAGGTTAAAATCTTAATGACTGTCAAAATTCCAGTAAACTAAATTTTGAATCCTCACATTTGAAGCTTGTTTTTAAAGCATTCACTCCCAAAGGGGGTCACATGATGTGCAATATTGAGCATCTTTAATTCTATGATCTCTCACTACAACAATTATTGTAAACATCTGATTGGACAAGCTGATAGATGTGGCTTGATATACAAAATACATTAAAAAACATTAATGTGTTAAAAGTTCCACTAGTTTGGTTTACATGTAGTTAGAGACAATGTAACCAACAAAGTCGGTTTATAATTTTAGGTTGGTTTATATATGTTTAGATCATCAGTTGTTAGAAAAGTATTTAAAGAGGTCGACTGTAAGCTTATTATTATAACATTAAGTACAACAGGATGCACACATTTTGTAACATTCTTAAGTGCAAATCAATTACCAGCATTTATTAGTTCATATCATATCATTTGGTTTACATTCAGAATTTCTTTAATTCCAAAAACAAAATTGTCAGAACCCAAGTGATTCAAAAAACATTATGTGACCCACACTTTGGAACCAAAAGAAATAAACTTGGCTATCCTCATACTTAAATTATAGTATAAATATGAAATTAATGCAATTAGAAACCATGAGGACAGACTGAATGAAATATGGATCAGTCTCTTGTAGGTATTGTTAAAATTTCATCAAGATACTTACTGACAAAATCTTTAGATACTTCAGACCTCTGAAGTACTTCCATTTCCCTGTGAACAGAATAATTGAAACACAGGGCTGCCAGTCTGGAGAAGAACTCCATTATATTTTCTCCTGTTAAAGAAAAATAAGAGAAACCAATATATGAGGAGTATTTCCAAACAATTCACTTCACTGTGCAACAACTAACCAGACATATTTCTCAACCCAAACGAGCCGTTTTTGCATATAAATTTCTCAACAAGTGGGTTTCTCGACATCACTGATTAACCAGACAAGTTATTCAAATTAATAATTATCAAAAACAGATACTTTTGAAAGAACAACCTTGTCCTACTTTGGCATTTCTTTTAAAATGGTCTTTCTTTAAAAAAGACAACTCACAAAAGTAATATGAACACTATGTACTTATCTTATTTAAACATACAAGTATGCATTTCTAAATACTGTTTCACCACAACCTCCAACTTACTGTATATATTCTTTTGATTGTTAATATTTAAGTTATATTTATCAGAAAGTTAAGTATATTTACCAAATGTTAAGTGATTCAACATTGAACATGTTTCAAGTTATTAACATTCAAACATCATGATCTTTTGGTATACAGATTAATCCCTCTTTAAAGTTAAACAATTGGTTTAAGAAATCAGAGTCTTTTAAATCAATAGCTTGTACAATTCTCAACATCAAGTACATTAGATATTTAGGAGCTAATTTTATTTATGCAATATATACGAGTGAAGGCTAATTTCACCTTCCATCTCTTACAAGAAACTAACCAGTTTTTGAAGAAACAGCCCAATACTCAATATTCAGGGACTTTGCCATGGCAATAGTTGTTTTTCAACCATGTGATAAACAGCTTCATTCTAGTGTTAATATAAAGTTAATTACCAATACAATTTCTAGCCAACCAAACATTTCACATTTGAAACAAATGTAAAATGGCAAAATTATTGGGATCTTTAACATATTAACACTCCTACGAAAAGACGTTTCTAGTCCCGATTTCTCCAAGCCCGTTCCCCTGGCTGTGGTTTCGCTAGATAGTAGATAGGGACAGTGGGAATCTCGTTAATCCATTCATTAATGGATTTAAATGGCAATTTCATTTAAATACAAAATTATTAGCCTAATATTAATAACCTTTCAAGTTGCTCCGAGGCCTATTAGGCCCCACTTTTCGTAGGAGTGTTAAAAAAATAAATGCAGTTCATTAGTAAATCAAAAACACTTAAGTTATGAATATATATTTCACTGCTAAGCCACACTGCTACATCTTTGGTGAAATTATAATAATGGTCATAGCATGATCTGAAAGAAAATCTGATTTTTCAAAAACACCATGTGGATATAAGGAACAGTCCAATTATAATCATTAACTGTTAAACTTATCCTCAGATATAAAAAAAATTTTTATTTAATGATCAGGATACATAATAAATTACATTTTCAAAAACACGTGATAAACAAACAATAAAGAAACTGAAACTTACAAGATCTCTTTTAGTTCCAACCAGAAAGACTAAAGGCATTTCTTCATTGTTCTCTATCGTTTCCTCTAGTCATGTAGGAACGTGTTCTAGACTAAAGGTGTTCGTTAGGTCAAACACAATCACCACAGCTACATAAGATACAACACTATTTACCATATCCACAAAAGAAGCTCCTAGTGTGACAAGCTAGGAAAAATTTATTTATTTTCTTCACGTTTAAACGAGTTATCAGTTTAATCCTTGACAAAGAATGAGATACCTTCAAAATATAATGGTCTATCATTTTAGATATCTCAGATATTTGTATTTTACACTCATCAGCTAATAATGGTCAACTAACCTATTTCCTTGTCAACACTTAGCAAAGTGTGTTCAACTAACGTTTCCTTGTCTGCACTTAGACAAATCATTTCCTTCTTTGGGTAAATCTAAAATTCCTGCAGTTTATATGGTTACTTTTATTTCAAGGATATAAAACTTTTTTTATATTCTACAAATAAAGTGAAAAAAACCCAATCCATTTAGTTACACCAGCATAATGCTCAAGATCATTTATTATTTACTTACTGAAAATAATTAGTTCAATCAATCCATAATGATTACTACACCAATATTCAATGGATGTTACTATACTGACATCAATATTCATTGTTCCCTATAATTTGTAATTGGCCTCTAGAAAAGATTAATCTATACAATCTAAATTTTCCAGTAACACAAGCAGAGCCAATGATTGTTCATTCGTCAAGAATCACTAGTCACTAGTGATTAATTATTTCATGAGAAGTTCTCCAGATTCTCTGGATAACTAACCTTTAGTTCCTCTATAATAGGCAGCAGATATAGATTTAAATCTCTCTTGTCCAGCTGTGTCCCATCTGAAAACAAAAACCAATAGTTTTGATCTATTGCATATATGTACACAGAAGAGGCAATAGTGCAACATCCTATGGTATTACCTCTAACTAAATAGGCAACATCACAATGTATTAAACACGTGCATAAGTAATAGCCTATTTCTAGTTTGCCCATTACTAATCATTTCATGAAACTTGCATTATGAATCAAATTTAGATAATCTGGCAATTAATGGGAAAGTTAGAGAACTGATTTGAACACTTTATGCTAAATTAATTTCTGGTGTTACTTGTTTCCTTTACATGTAAGTCAACTATGTTCATACTTAAAGAATTTATGTGGTTACATCATAAATATGTTCCATAATCAGAGACATGCATAATGTCATAACAAAACATTACATGTTGATAACATCTTACAAACTCAGTCAATGTTAGTTAACATTTGACTGAATAATGAATATCTTAACTTTGAAAACTAATAACAGACAATTTAATGTAATGTTTTCTATACATTGTAAACTTACATTTGTAAGTGAAAGGGTGCATTCAGAATATCAAATCTCTCCACCTCAAAGTCAACACCTATTGTTGATTTATAGTTTGAATAAAATACCTCATAACAAAACCTGAAAGAGAAAAGTTGTCATACAAACCTTGTGAAGCCAAACTAACTAGTTCATGATATTGGAAAAGGTTAAATTCTGAAGCAGTTAATTGGTATTTCAAAAAAATGTAAAATTATAAAAAAAACACAAAAGGGATTTCTTAGACTTTGCAATGTTAAATACATTTCAGCTTAAGAACTGACAACAGAATAGTCCAAAAGGCTCTACTTTGTACACACTGCTTTTAATAACAAGAAAAAAAGAAAAAAAACAAACTTTAAAAGGAATACTTACCTATTAACTAAAAAAGTTTTGCCAACTGCTACATCCCCAACAAAAATAGTCTTGGAAATTTTTAAACTGAAAAAAGTAATATTTTTAAAGAGATTAATACTAAACTTCAGAGTTTATACACAAACACACGGATATGAATAATATTGGCACAAAAGTACAGTTTGACTTAGCTTTTAAAATGTAAAATTCATGGAAAAAATTAAAACTACTTCAAAATATAGAAATTTAAATGAAACTTGCTTTAAAACACACAGTTTAAGTTAGCGAGATATCTTAGTAAACCTCTTCTGAAGTAAAATTCTCTAATTGGGTATGAAAAATCCTAAAAGTAATTAAAAACTGTACATACATATAAAGCCATTCTTAAAAGGTTTTGTGGGGGAAGGGACATTTCCCTCTGGGAAACTTTAGGGAAAAACACTTTAAACAATTAATTTTGACAGAATTCTCCGACTGTTTGGAGATTTAACTTCATGTTCAAACAAAGTTAAGAATTATACATTCACCTTTAGCCCACTTAACTTTGAAACCGAAAATAATAAAACCCTTACATGTGATATTAAATTAGTTTACTGCTATACGTATACTATGTACCACAAGGTTTACATGTCTGTATTAATGAAGCAGGTAATTCATTACATTCTATTTAACGTTAAAAAATACTGTTTCTGTGTGTATTTTCAAAGCTTCTATTTACTATGAGCAGTTTTGATGTAACAGACAAAAGTAGTTAAGTGAATCTATACAAATATTTCCAGCTACACATCCTGATTATTGTAGAATTGGGTGATTTTAAATTATACTTAACAGCCTGATGGGGTACATACTTTAATACTGGCATCTGTTTAAACTATATTATTGGTGACAGTCATTAAGACTTATACATATAATTTTGTCACATTCTGTTTTTAAGTCATCTAACCTCTTATAACCTATTTATTCATCCTAGGAAGGAAAGGATGAACAGACAACACTATTTTATTGATAAATATTAAATACAGATAATAAATATGACAATTCCTTCATACATCTCACCACATGTGGATAAAGCTCACCAATAGAAGACATGCCAGAGACACAATTCCTCCATACATTTTACCATGTATCAACTACTCTACTAACCATATAAATAAGCATATGTTAACAGTCTAACCCTATCCTATTTACTCTTTCTGACTCACATGCCTTTCTAACTCTCCTGTCAAAATCCTTATCAGTATATGGTGTTGCATCAGGTAAGAAGGCCTAGAAAATAAAAACTTTATAGTTCAGGAAGAGAAATAAAATAAGTGTAAAACAAATATTGCATTTGTATGTTACTGGAATATCTTACACATAACATGGCTAGCCAACATAAAATTATTGTATTTTAATTATTATGAATATTTTCTACTCTGACAGAAAGGATCATACAGATTATCTTAAACCACAAAACAGTAATAATAAAGTACAGTAGCAGAGAAAGATATTGAACAAAAATAGCTTTCCACAACTGACCTCCAAAATTCATTGTAACAAGTACCTTTACTAATAAAACTTAAATTTTATGTCAAATTAACCCTTATACAAACTGTTTAGGAAGAAAAAAAAAAGTGATAATGTAGTTTTTATGAAGTTTGAGGTAATGGCTGCTTTAGATTAAAACCAAAACAAACTTCATTGTATCAGGTCATCCCATAAGTAATGTCTGAAAATTTAATTCAGAAAATGTATCATCATTTCTGTCTTTGTAGAAGGCTTTAATGACTAAAATACATAGTAGGGCATGTATAAAAGCATTCAGACAAATAAACAAAACCAACCTAACTCCACTTTTTCAGGTCATTATTCAATTAAACCCTTATGAAGATGGATGTGTCCAAGGAGCACATTGGGAATATAATGCTTTACCAGTTTAAAAAAGGCAACAATACAGCAAACACTACAAGGCATTTATGGTGTGGAGTCTCTCAATGAAAGAAAATATCAAAAGGTGGTTCCAGAAGTTCAGATCAAGTGACTTCTGACTTAAGTGATGTGCCACGTTCAAGTTATGCTGTTGAATTTAATGATGACTTGCTGCTGGCTGCAATTGAGTTGCAACAGTTGAACTAACACAGAAGCTTAATTCAACCCATTCAAGAGTTCACTGTCATCTGCAACAACTTAAAAAATAGGTCCCCCATGATTTGACAGAAGCCAACCTTAGAGCAAAAGTGGACACTTGCACTTTTCTGAACTCTTGAATGTAACTTCCCGTTTTGGGCAGGTTAGTAAACGAAGATGAATTGATTTGATTGATTTAGTGTTTTATGGCACAAAGCAGCTAGGCTATCTACACCAAATGTCTGGTAAAAGGTAAATATAAATTAAATGTAGTAAAATACATAAAAAGGAAATGAAGGTAAAACAAAAAAATCATTGAAAAACAGAAGAAGCATAAAACCAATGTTGACACCTAGTCTACAATGTTAAGAGAAAACAGAGTAAGAGAAGTTGTAAAGGACTTTCTCTAGCAAAATGGTAATGATCATAACCTGCCAGGAATACTAACAGATAAGTACAAGAACCACTGTCAGTCACCTGAAGTTGGTCTTTCTAGTCCTGGTTCCAGGTTGTGTGTCATTATGGCCAGTACCAAAAGGTAAAGTAATAAAAAAGTGTTAAAAGACATTCAGCAAAATTGTAATAACAACAACTTGTCAGGATGACTAACAGGTAGTTCAAACAGCAGTGTTAGTCACCTGAAGTTGGCCTTTCCAGTCCTGGTGTTGAGTTATTTAATGTTCTGGCCATTTTCCAATGTCAAATTGAACTAGAGAGATTGAGATTCTGAAAAGGGAACCACAATTAAAAAGATGTAATGAATATATATCCAACACTTAAATGAGATTAAAAAGATTAATGGCCATTAAAAAACTAAAAAAACTATCAAGGTGGACAGTGTCACCATCACCAATAACACTGTCCAATGTCACAGATAAACCCTGGGAAAAAACGTGTTTAAAATATTGCGTCGTTGAGAATTGTAACGATGGAAAGAAAGTAAAACGTGGCTGATAGTTAGTTGAGTGTCACACAAACAACACATTGGTGCATCAGTTCCAGATAAAAGAAAACGATTAGTGAAAAAACTGTGACCAATGCATAGTCTAGTTAGAACAACTTCCTCCTTCCGAACTTTACAGAAGCTAGACGGCCAAAGACCAATATAGGGTTTTATTTGAAAAAGCTTGTTGTCTTGTTGCTCACTCCAAGTGGACTGCCAGCTAGCATGGAGCTGAGCCTTGAATACAGGACCATAGTCCATGTACAGAATAGGCACAGTGGTGATAGTGCCAAAGCAGATAGATTTAGCTGCTGTGTCTGCAAGCGCATTCCCACAAATACCAACATGGCCTGGTATGCAGAAAAGCTGGATACAAGTAGATGTTAATGAGAAATGGGCCAGTCGGTTTTGAATATCGGCGAGAACAGGGTGTGAACCAACGTGAAGCGATTCCAAGGTCAGCAGAGAACTAAGCAAGTCACTATAAATAGTAGTACAGTTAGAGTACTGCTCAGCTTCAATATGATCCAGGGCAAGAGATATGGCATACAGTTCAGCAGTGAACACAGAAGCTGTAGAGGGGATTCTGCATGCAACCACCGAACTGCAACAAACCATGGCAGAGCCCACAGACGTACCTGATTTGGAACCATCCGTATAAATTGGAATGGAATGATTGTTCGAATGATATTCAGTAAATAAAAAGACAGTACTTCCAATTGGGAGTATCTGCCTTTTTCAGATGACTAAAAGAAAGGTCACATTTGGGGGCTGTAATAAGACATGGGGGGGGATGGGCTGACGAGTGGATTCTGCAATGTTATCCAAGGACAAACCCAATTCATCCAATTGCACCTGGATGCAAAGGCCAAGAGGAGCAATGGCAGAACATCTGTTCTGAAAAAGTAAGGCCCATTGAGGAAGGAAAACACATCCCCAGGTGGGATGCTTTGGTAAGGAATGAAGTTTCAAAGAATCCAGTAAAGACAGTTGCAAACAGTGAAAGTGCAGAGAAGGCTTGTGAGATTCCACATATAAGCTCCGAACTGGGGAGGTGCAGAAAGTCCCAGTGCAGAGTCAAAGTCCTTGATGATGAATGAGGTCCAGCATCTTTAAGGCCGAGTGTCTGGCAGAGTCATAGACCATTGATCCATAGTAGAGTTTTGAATGAATAAGAGCACGATATATCTTTAACATAGAACATCGATCCACTCCCTCGTGGAAGAGAGGACACTGAGGATGTTCAGTGCTCTTGTGCATTTGACCAGTAGCTGCTTTAAATGTGGTATAAAGATCAGTTTACAGTTAAAGATAAGCCCCAAGAACTTTGTCTCAGGGACCACTGGCAACGAAACTTCACCAATAAGGAGTTCAGGATCAGGGTGAATACCCCATGGCAGCAAAAGTGCATGCAAATGGTTTTAGAGAGAGAAAAATTAAAACCGTTCACTGTGGTCCACTTCAGTACACAATGGAGGGCAGTTTATAGTTGCCGCTCAATATATCTCATGTTCAACAACTGACATGAGATGTGAAAGTCATCAACATAGAGCCCATTTGCAACAGTGAGAGGGAGTTGTTCAGTGATAGCATTTATCTTTATACTGAAAAGTGTGACACTCAAAACCCAAGTTCCTGTACAAAAGAATGGGAAAGTGTCAAACCCACACAAACTTGGAATCTCCTGTCCATTAAACATTTTTTAATAAGCATGGGTAAATGACCATGTAACCCATATATATGGAAGTCTTGCAAAATGCCATACCTCCATGTTGTGTCATAAGCCTTCTCAATGTCAAAGAATATTGATACAAGATGTTTGCATTGAGAAAGGCTTCTCTGATTGATGTTTCAAGTCAAATTAGGTGGTCAGTTGTGGAGTGCTGTCGTCAGAACCCACACTGGGTGGGCAAGAGGAGGTTGTTTGATTCGAGGAACCAAACAAGACGAGCATTAACTATCCTCTAAGGTCTTACAGAGACAGCTCATCAAAGCAATTGGACAGTAGTTTGAAGGAATCTTGGGATCTTTCCCAGGTACAGAGAAAGGTAAGATAATAGCCTGGCACCAGGCATCAGGAAAAACATTCTCCTGCCAGATCCAGTTAAAAACAATTAGAAGAATATCAAGAGAAGCAGGAGAGAGATAGCACAGAATGTCATAGTGTACATCATCAGGTCCAATAGATGTACTGCCAGACCGATGAAGGGCCATTTTCAGTTCCACCAGTGTAAAGGGACAATTATAGTGAAAGAAACAGTCAGTTTGAAAGGAAAGAGGTGAACGCTCTGCCAGAGTTTTGATGGCCAAGAAAGTGGAGGAACAAGCAGAAGTGCTAGATACCCAGCAAAAGCTTTC
The DNA here is from genome assembly GCF_004210375.1 of Tachypleus tridentatus. Classification (NCBI taxonomy): domain Eukaryota; kingdom Metazoa; phylum Arthropoda; class Merostomata; order Xiphosura; family Limulidae; genus Tachypleus; species Tachypleus tridentatus. The sequence continues at coordinate 125,063,286 of NC_134830.1, read as the reverse complement.
ACCTACAGTATTGGCAATGCTCCAGACATCAGCTATCTCTTGGCCATCAGAGAGTAAGATGGAGAGGGGGACAGAATTGTGAACTTAATCCAAGATTCCTTCTGGCTTTGACATCTTACCCACCTAGTATGTGCATGGGCACATTGGAAAGCAATGCAGTTTGAAAGTGTGGGATATCTATGGAAAGTATCCCAGGCCCGTTTTTGAGCCTTCCATGCCAAGTAGGATTCCACCATGGACGAGGATATCGTGGAAGACGTGTTGAGGTTTTAGGAATACACTGAGCAGCTCCTTGTATAATACAGTCAGTTACCACTGCCACACAGTCGTCTATTGATGGCTGATTCACGATGGCAGGATCAAGTTCTGCAAGTGCAGTGAAAGTGGATCAGTCTGCCTGAACCAGCTTCCACCAAGGCACGCGGGTAGGGAGGCATCGACCACGGCCAGTTTCTCTTAGAAGTATAGGAAAATGATCACTGCCTAGTGGATTATTGTCAACCCTCCATGAAAAATGGGAAAATAATGAAAGGGAGGAAACCAAGACATCAATAGCAGTAAGGAACTGACTAGGTGCATGAAAGTAAGTGGAACAACCAGTATTGAAAAGAGAAAGATTGTGATCATAGAGCATACGCTCTACAGAGAGACCCTCCTATCAATAACAGCACTTCCCCAGAGGGGATGATGTCCATTAAAGTCCCCCAGGAATGAAAAGGGAGATGGCAACTGTTCAACGAGAGCATCAAGGTCTGATTGATCACGTCTCTCCAGGGGACAGGTAGAGAGAATAAACAGTGATGGTATGACCTTGGAAACACTGATGGCTACAGCCTCCAAGGGTGTGTTGAGTGACAAAGACAGGGTGGGCACATGCTGATCAACCAATAGTGCCACCCCTCCATGTACTCGTCCATCACACAGCCTGTCATTTCTGTACAGAGAAAACTGCCAAAAGGTGACTGTATCAGCAGGTTTTAGAAATGTTTCTTGTGAGGAAAGACATACAGAATGGTAGGAAGCAATCAGGGTTTTGATATCATCCAGATTAGAATGTAAACCTCGGCAGTTCCATTGTATCAAGGTGGCCATTTTTAATGACGGGTAGGTGAAGTGGCTGGAGAACCCTTCTGTTTAGACCATGTCTTTTTTTCTTACTGTCTTTATTCAGAGGAGGTCTATCAACCTCCATGGATCCTGCCCTGGGTCAATTGGGCAGGTCTTTGTTGTTGGAAGGGGATTCCAGTGACTGAGGACGCAAACAAATGATTGTGGGGTGGGAGAAAAAGATGTATCAGAAGAAATGCCTGTATTTGAAACCGAAGGATGTGGATCTTGAGGTTTGCTGCAATGTATGGGAGGAACAGAGATGGGTGTAGAAGTCGATTCAACCTTTTTAACCATGGAGGTCAAAAGGCTTTTCATTTGTTTTAAAACGATTCTCTTGGAGGCACAGAGAGATCTGTCTGCACTCCCACTGCAGTTGTGGAACGAAGTGCAGCAGCATATGTCCGAGATGGAGTGGCGGACAGCAATTTCCGAGCCTCAGGATAACTATTGTTATGAGTAGTTTTCAAATGCTGCACCTTTTTTTTCCTCCAATCGTCTTGGGCAAGAACGAAAGTAGGAAGGGTGGGAACCATTGCAGTTGACACAATGTGGGTCCGTATGACACTCATAGGCATCGTGGTCCTTGCCACCACAACGACAGGACGTCTTTGAGTGGCCAAACCGTTGACATTGGAAACATCGAAGAGGGTTTGGAATGTACGGCCATACCCTACAAATTAGATAACCTGCCTTGATGGTAGCAGGTGCACGTGATGATGTAAATGTCAAAACGAGGATATTTGTTGGCAGTGTAACTCCATCTTTGCGAGTGGAGATGCGCCTCACTGCAGAAACTCCGACTCGGGGACGTTCTTCAAATCCCTCTCAAAAATAACACCATGAAAAATTCAAGGTAGCATGAGGGGTAACCTCAATAGGTATATCCCCATTTGCCTTTGAATTCAAGAGGAGTTCACTGTGTTGGGTAGTGGATGTTTCAACCAATGTCTCCAAATCAAAGCTTCTTTACTGACTTTGGAGAGCCAGCAAGACCCTCTAGTCCCTTCTGAATAAAAAAGGGGGACATTTTCCCTGAAGGTTTTTCTGAAAGAGAATGTAATATAAGAAAATAAGGTACGTGTGTTACAGATGTTGAAGATTGCTGCTCAGAGTCTTCAAGACGTGGTCGTTTACCTATTGACTGTTTTTTTTTCATTATTTTATTTATTTAAATTTTTTGTAGGAGGATCCAAAGGAAAATTTCGGTAACCACTGATCCCACCCACCATGGAGCCCTACGAGGGGATGCACTACAATGTCATGCTAGGACATTGCAGCAATGCCAGAGTTTCATAAGCACTATACCCAAACACCAGCATCAGACACAATGTCCACAACACCTGTAGAGAACTTCCAATACTGGTACTTGGTTGACTAGCCCAAATGGACCAGCTGATTGACCCAAGGGGCCACCCAAAGGCCGCCCGTCTACAGGAATTCAAGGCCAAAGTGGTGTGTTAGGGTTGGACCCCTCAACCACCAGGATCCTCTCCTCCCCTTCACGGGTCGCCACGCACGGCAAACATCTGGGTGGATGTTTAGATCCCAGAAAAGGTAAACTGAAAGAACAGAACCTTCCTTGGGAGGTCCCCTCACCATGTACAGGAATCCACACTGAGGGGCCAAAGATGAAAAATGGATATTTTATTAAAATATTAAAGCACCATATACTATGGCTCAGTGTAGGTAAACTGGCTAAAGCACAGCCCAAAATAGACCTCCACCCCAGGAAAGTCTTGTTAAGCATTTGGTGGGATATTGTTGTGTGATCCACTTTGAGTTGCTGCCACTCAGTGTAACGGTTACATCAGACTTCTATTATCAACAGTTAGAGTGCTTGAATGTTGCATTGAAAGAAAAGAGGCCTGCTTTGATTAGTCATAAAGGTGTTGTGTTATACCAGGATAATGCACGGCCCCATACAACAAGGATCACATCTGCAAAGATTGAAGAGCTAGACTTGGAAAACTTCCACATTCTCTAGATCTTGCCCAATCTGATTATAATCTATTTCAAAGTTTGTGAATCATGGCAATAAGTAATTAATAGTAAAAGAACATACATCATGGATAAAAGAACATTAAAAGAGTTTGAAATCCTCTCTCTTTTCCTGAACCTGAAATCTGGCACTACTTGAGGTATAACCTGATACATTCTTTCCTGCAAAAAAGAACTTTGTAGATGAGATAATCATGAAATACTTGTTAACATAGGAACAAGTTTGCGAAGAGTTCAGAGATAAACATTCGTTTCACTAAAGTGCATCAACATTATAGAAGTGTACGACTGGATTGCCTAAACACCCCGAAATGTTCGAGTAAAAAGTAAACAGTAATTATGCTTTTTAATATAATGGAACAATGGCACGGCCATTTATATATTTATCTACGTAATCAAAATAAATACAATGGTGCTATCTGTTATGCTTTAATTAACGAGATCTGTGCCAGAAGTGGTGATTTAGATTATATAACGTGGTGCTCTCTATTGAGTAAAACCACAAACATATATTCATTCATAAAAAAAAAATGTTACTATCCATTTAAGATTCAGACAATTAAAAAAACATACCCGATATGTGCAATAATCATTTCTTTAAAACATAACAATCTTACGTACTCTACTCACCACAAGAAGATGGCTTTCTTTACGACTGATTCCTAAGATTTGATTGCATCTTTATTGGCGTAGTTTTTAAATGTTGTACTAAAAACTGGAGTTAACTTATTTTTTCAATAAAGAGTAGCATTTTTAATGCACATGAAGTTTACCTAATAATCGTCATTAAGTCATATTTGATACATAAAAAAAGATATACACAGTAAGATAAAACTTGAAGAAAAAATTAAAACAAAATTAGCACAGTAGTAAAGATCGATATTAACACTTTGTGAAAGATTGCAGTTGTAAAGAAATTTACATTTTACTCTCGATAAATATTTTTTTCTAAATGTTATGCTCATCTGTTCATATATTTATAGGACTGTCAAACGATACCACTAGATAAAACTTTAAAGTATATTTAAATTATTTATAACTGTCAATCAATCCAGTATTTTTTAAAAGAAACTTACTAATGGGTAATGATAAATTATTCTGTCTTGGGTAGCAGCGCGTTTCGTCATTATCTTTAAACAAGTATCTGTCTCGAAGCTTGGATTGCTACGTCAACAGTAAACCTGTAAAACAAAATTTTATTTCCACGCCTAACAAGCAATACACATTAGAATTACGATGGAATACATGTTTATACCATAACTGTCACTAATAAAAACAACAACAAAAAACAACAAACAAACAAACAACAACTCGTACAGAATTACAACATGTTTACGAAAACAACAATACAAGGCGATGGCAGCCGAAATCCAGAAGTAATAAGATATTAGAAATACAGTAGGTGAAATCAGATTCCATTTTGCAATTTCGACCTACTACCATCTAACTTCTTGAAGTTCTAACGCTAAGCTAAAGAAGTTTGTTTGTTTTTTAACGTACAAACGGTAGAAATACAAATAATAATTTAATAAAAGAATTACTAGTAGTATTGCACTTCCACGTTTTAGTAGTAGAATTAACATTACTGTTAGTAATATTCAAGTTTAAAGATTAAATTGGCAATAAGGTTGTTTCTAAGTTTCGGAATAAACTGCTGTTTGCTTAACCTTTTAAGACAAACCTGTCGGTGTCACTGATGCTTGATACTAACTATAATAAAAAAACACTTGTTTGCTAGGGAAAGGTAAATTAGTTACAAAGATATACCTACCTTAGAATTAGGAAATAAAAAAAAAACATTACAACTCCATTTCACATGTTACAACAACGAAAATAATTAGACTTGGTTTTTATAACTAAGAGAAATGGTCACGTGATACCAATAGACGCCCTCTGTATAAAACTATATATTTATATTCTATTATATTCATGTTGCGATACTTTGAAAACTACTCAACCATTAAAGGTTGTTTGTTTTGAATTTTGCGTAAAGCTATTCGAGGGCCATCTGCGCTAGCCGTCCCTAATTTAGCAGTGTAATAGTAGAGGGAAGGCACCTAGTCATCACCTCAACTCTTGGGCTACTCTTTTACCAACGAGGTAAAAGAGTAGCCCAAGAGTTGGCGGTGGGTTAACGTGATGGATATATTTTACACTCGCGCACACGTCTTAAAAAGTTAAAATAGAATTTGTTTTTTAAATCAAAACAAACAAATTAAATAATTTAGTCATCCTTCTTGCAAATGTCATGTTGTATGAACTCCCTTTCTGCATTTAAAATAAAACTGTCTTATGCCTAATAACGTCGACACGTCTATTTTAGTTTTAAGAAAGTCAGGCCTGGCATGGCCTAGCGCGTTAAGGCGTGCGCTTCGTAATCTGAGGGTCGCGGGTTCGCGCCCGAGTCGCGTCAAACATGCTCGCCCTCCCAGCCGTGGGGGCGTTATAATGTGACAGTCAATTCCACTTTTCGTTGGTAAAAGAGTAGCCCAAGAGTTGGCGGTGAGTGGTGGTGACTAGCTGCCTTCCCTCTAGTCTTACACTGCTAAATTAGGGATGGCTAGCACAGATAGCCCTCGAGTAGCTTTGTGCGAAATTCCAAAACAAACAAACAAACAATTCAAGAAAGCCGTTAATGTAAGTTTTGTACTGTATTTGCTGTCTATATAATTTTTAATCCAATATGAGTTACAAGCGAATTCTAACATATTTCCATCATTAACGCAGGTGTGCTTTTCCTAGCTATTCCCAGCTATGCATTATTGGAATGTAGAATCGTTGATAAACTCATATTTGCTAATAACATACAATACGAAAAGTGTAGCAATATTCAGTGATGTCATGCTCATAAGGTACACCCCCAAATGTTTTCCATCCACTGTTTTAGTAATTCGAAATCCATGTATAAACATTTGATTAGGTATGCTCAAAATATTTGTCTGTATTGGAAACCATTAAGTTAATCAGAAAAGCAATAATATGAACAGTAAAAGACACCTCACTTATTATTGTTTGTATAATTACACAGGCCTGTGAATTTGATGTTTAAAAGTTGTTTTGGTTTTAATAACATATTTTCTACAAGTAAGCTACGCAGATTTCGAAAATAATATTTTTTTATTTTTCTATCACAGAAGAGTTTTTTTACAAGTCGGGAAAAATCTCTTACTTAAATTATTATTTCGTTTACCAAAATGAACATTTTTTTACTATTATGTTTGGGTTCTAGAGTGATCGATAAGACTCCTGTCATGACTGGTCTGTAGCAATCTCTAGCCACTGTTGTAAACATTTTAAGAATAACAAAGTGTGACCTGATTTCAGTGAAAAGTATTCATGTAAAGGTACATATGACGTTTTATTTAAAAAAGTATTGCGTAAATTATGAAGTCTACCCAATTACCTGTGACCTTAATATTTTGTCCCTACATCGTTTGTTTCCCAAACAATCAAATGATTAATAAATAATATGTTTTTAGTAGTTTCCTACTATTATATGCACATATACATAAATCGCATCAAATTATCATATACTTAGCTTGTAATTAGTTTGAATCTAATATGGTAGATATTACTTTATAGGGGCCCAGCATGGCCACGTGGTTAAGGCATTTGACTCGTAATCCGAGGGTCGCGGGTTCGAATCCCTGTCACACCAAACATTCTCGCCCTTTCAACCGTGGGGGCGTTATAATGTGACTGTCAATTCCACTATTCGTTGGTAAAAAAAGTTGGCGGTGGGTGGTGATGACTATTTCCTTTCCTTCTAGGGACGGTTAGCGCAGATAGCCCTCGTGTAGCTTTGTTCGAATTTCAAAAAAAACCAAAATTACTTTATAGTACTATCTTAGCCATTTTGGTCATACAGTCAAATAACCGTCATAAGGTTTAAAAAGAAATGTTTTATTTGATTTCGAGGAAAAATAAATAATTAGCCCCTGTACTGACACTACAAGAAACCGGGTTTCGATACTCGTGTTGGGCAGAGTAGAAATAGCCCATTGTGTAGCTTTGTGCTTAAATCCAATCAAATAAAAAATAATTATATGTTTTTCCAATACCGGTAAGGCCCGGCATGGCCAGGTGGGTTAAGGCGTTCGACTCGTAATCTGAGGGTCGCGGGTTCGAATCCCCATCGCACCAAACCTGCTTGCCCTTTCAGCCGTGGGGGCGTTATAAGGTAACAGTCAATCCCACTATTCTTTGGTAAAAGAGTAACCCAAGAGTTGGTGGGTAGTGATGATTAGCTGCCTTCCCCCTAGTCTTACACTGCTAAATTAGGGACGGCTAGCGCAGATAACCCTTGTGTAGCTTTGCACGAAATTCAAAAGAAACGGAAACAATACCGTTAAAATAATCTTCGCGTAAAATACGCGCACACTCGATTTGCATCACGTTTTCGTAATAGCCGTAAATACACGTATGCTCACTAGCAGTAGTTTCCACGTGAGGCAGAAAGAACGATGTGTGTCGACTGTGGTCGGAGGTTGAATGTAATGTACTGAGAAAGTATACAGGCCTCGAAACTCCAGGTTTTTCGAAGGCGACAGGACTCCTTTCTAAATGAGAGAAATTGTTTTAATTTGAATTTATACTACAAATAGGAGGCGTTAAACAAGTTCTATTCCTATTAAATATTTTGTGATTCACTGTTTCCACAATAGTGTAACGCTGAACTCTGGGGGCGCTTTACCCTCTCTACCTCCAAGTTAGAGAGCTTATTTCGGAACTGTTTTAAATTAAATTTTTGCCTGGCTGGTACAAGGTATAACTATATTAATATGCTTGCTGTTTTATGGTGGTTTGGTATGATTAGGAAATGCGGCTCTAATTTTAAAAGGGAACAAGAGTCTAAGCTCAGTAACAAATAACTATCATTAAATTTATTTAACGTTTATAATATGTTATACGATTCGTAAATAATACACCGAAATATTTCATAATTAATGTACTGTCGTTTAAAATTAATTGTGTTACAAAATATCGGCTAATAAACATACATCTTCGTACTGAATGTATATTTATTACCTTTCATTTAGTGGACAATAAACTGTAGTATTCTATGAAATATTTTTTAAAAAAACAAGCATCTTTATCATTCTTGAAGTATTGTGCAGATGTTCTAAACTTTCAGATTGTGTTATTATAAAATGGATAATAATTTCTTCTTACAGAACGTGTGTTCTAAAAATACTTAAGCGGACTGATTCTGAGTAAATTTTAAAATGGTTTACTCAGAATTTGGGATAATATTAAATACTGAAAGGTTTAGTTTGAAAACCGGTGATTATGGTTTGGTTTTTCTCGCATTTATACTTTTCTTATATTTTTAATGTAAATTTTAACACACACTTGCACGATTTGACATTTTAAAACATTGAATTTCAATTAAATCATTTTTTCCATTCATATTCTTTGATTCTACCCTATCCGATGCTACAATTTGAAAAAAAAAAACTGATATTAAGTTGTTTTTTTTTGTTATATACATCCACTCCATTATCACTGTGGGAATCTGACTCTTTGTGGCTAAAATGCGTTATTTAATATTAAATTTTTAAGTGTTTGTTTCAGTTATATCTGAAAGTTCTCTAGATATGACATGGGGTCTCTGCTACTTATTTTATCATGAGTGGGGGATCTTCTGTGTCTCATGTAAGTCTGGTATTCCAACGCGCAGTGCACATGTACACACATTGTTTTTGTCCGAGGTATTTTTTAATACTGATAATTTGTAAAATGTCATTACAATTTATTTCATGTAAAAACTTTAGTTCATTCATATCTTTATAACAGTTTTTACACCTTATACATGTTGACTACACATATTGGTATTTAAGTAATATATTAAAGAAGATTTTTAGAATCACTGGATATTTTATCTTTGATTATCCGAAGTTCTGGATATTATATAAATTTTTTGATAAACTCGTCCTAAGTGTATGTATGTTATTTTGAATACCAAAGCAATCCGATAAATTTGTTTGAAACTTCTCTGTTTGTAGTCTAATCGTCTTCAAACTATTTACATTTTTGAGAACACGTACAATGATAGAATATACAGCCTGTGAAACAAGTGTTTGGTGTAATGCTGTGAAATGGGTAAGTCAGTCTGTGTCTCGTAGGTGCAGCTGCACACACACGTATTTTCAGTTATTGTAATAATTACCTAATGATTTACCATCAGCTGACGTTATGTTCTCGTCCGATGAGGCTCTTGATGGTGCGTCCTATTGCTCATGTTGAGCTTATTTTGTTTTGTTTCTTACTAATTAATAATAATTCAAACCAATAGCTTTATTTATTCTGATGAATTCACTATTGTTTTATAGTGCAGATTTTACTCACCTATGGCCTGGCATGGCCAGGTGGTTAGGATGCTTGACTTGCAATCCGAGGGTTCGAATCCCTGTCATACTAAACATGCTCGCCCTTTTAGCCGTGAGAACGTTATATATGTTACAGTCAATCCCACTATTCGTTGTTAAAAGAGTAGTCCAGGCGTTGGCGGTGGATGGTGATGACTATCTGCCTTCCTTCTAGTCTTATATTGCTAAATTAGGGATGGCTAACGCAGATAGCCCTTGTGTAGCTTTGCGTGAAATTCAAAACAAACAAACAAACAAACAAACCTTCTGGTAGAAGCTTCGAGGAATATTACGTCAATAATATTAAAAATCCTAATACACCAATTAACCTACATACCTAACGTACAACGCTACCTTCTTACGTAACTAAATTTGTTACAATGATTACTTTTAAAATAATTAGCTTTTAACATTCTTGTTACTGGAAACTAAATAATAAATTATACTAAACAATCATGTTTACCCAACGATAAGCTCTTCTTAAAGAAACATATTTACAATAGCTTGTATGCTATACAGAAAGACTGTTCTTTGCTCATATATTAAGTCTTCTCATATAATCTGCACTAACATTTGCAGTTCCCTTAGTGGTCTCTCTTCTCATAGAAAAGTCCTCACCATGACTTGTCTTGATCTTCTGTTGTCTGTGGTCTGTTTTGCCTAATCTATCTGTGAAGACATCTGTGTACTGGCATAGTTGCTTCTGCAGGTCTTTCTTCTGCATGCCAGCCAATTCTTCACTTAAGTTGACGTCTCCTTGTATGTTTCATCTCCGCTCAGCAGTCTCAGGCCTAGTAAGTCTTTATATTCTATGTCAAAGCACTGTTTTTAGGTCCTGCATCTATGACAGCTACATCTGCAACTTCCTTCCCTTTCATTTTTATAGCCTATTCTTTTTACCACTTCATGGGCCTCAAAAGTTCTTTCCACTGCAGGTTGAGTTCTATACAAATTGAAATGTCCATTCTTGGCATTCTCGACAAAAATAAATCATTCTGACTGTTTTCGATGTGCTTAGCTGCCCCAGTAGAACTGTTCTGTCCAGTCTTCTATTTTCTTAATCTCTGTGTCTTGTGCTCGACTTTATTTTGGCACTATCCTAAAGTTTTTGCAGTGATAAGTCTTTCTTCTGTGCTTCATTCAGTTCCCGTGAGCCTTACACTGGGAGACTGTCAAAAGTAAGTGCACCACGTAATGGTAAGTTTCGTCAGGACAGGTAGAAATAGATATGCGTGGTTAGAGAAGATAACTGCCTGTTTGGAAGTACCAAGACACACGGTAGTACGTCATGGAGCTAGAACAGCTTGTAGGACACATCGTGTGTTATTAAGATGAATGATTGTTTAGTCATTTTCTACCTTCTGTAGCTCAGACTGTGGTAATCCAAACCATTACATTTTTTCAGTGAATGTACTCCACTGGACCCTTAGATTATGTATCAAATTTCAAGGCAATCCATTAAGAAATACACGATATTTGATTAAATTTCTATTTTTTTCTTCACACCAAACTAGATCAGCTGTTCTTAGTTGATGTTTTCAAAGGAATCGTATGGATGAAAAGTTATTATTCATTGCTATGTTCTAAACACAAATAAACTTCTTCTTCACACCTGAGGTGTTTATGATTAGACTATGAGTTCAGGCACTTACAAGAAAAGTATTGTGTCTTAGGTATGCTTGCCACTAATATTCCAAGTGTAGTATTTCTCCCATCGGTACATAATATTCCAAGTGTAATATTTCTTTCACCGGTACATAATATTCCAAGTGTAGTATTCCTTCCATCGGTACATAATATTCCAAGTGTAATATTTCTTTCACCGGTACATAATATTCCAAGTGTAGTATTTCTTTCATCGGTACATCCTGTTGTTTTCACATTAACTTCATACGTCGAAAAATGCTATTTTGTATGCGAAAACAATATGGAGAACATACAACAGATATCCAACAAATAATAGTTGTATTTCCACTAACTAACCACAGTGCTCTGTTTATTGCTTTCGTGTTGGAGCCAAATGAATCCCCGAAGTTATTCAGATTTTGACTAAATGCAAACATAAAAGATACTACTTCATCATAGAATCCATCAAAACGTTTATTTCTTTAAGTGTGGTTTAACATGGAAACTGATGAAGTTAAATCCACCCGGTAATGATGTGTTTAAACACACGTCATTACTCCATCAGGTAATCAATTTAAACTTCCTCTTTTTAATACAATAGTCTGGTTAACATTAGAAAGTTAGGAGTGAATATTTTTAGTGCTACTTTGTTAGTTTTCCTCTGAAGGAGGACCACTGAAGACAGAATCCATGAATTTTTACTTTTATTTTATGGTTTTAGTTCGCGGAGAAAACAACAACAACAAAGAAACACACAACTTATATATCTAAAAACGGCTCGTTTGTGTTGAGAAAATAGTTTACGTAGAGGAGCGAACAACGTTTCGACCTTCTTCGGTCATCGTCAGGTTCACAAAGAAAGAAAGAGGTAACTGACTAGAAGCTGACCACATGTTTGAAAGGGGTTGCGTATCTAAGTGTCGGAATGTAGAGGGCGTGCTTAGATGTTTGAATATATAATTTTATATTATTTATTTTATTATTTTTGAAATAGGTATAAAGGTGTTCCTTTGTATTGGTTTATTTTGGGTTTAAGTTGTTGTATAAGTAAGGTTTCTTTAATTTTGCGTTTGTTTATGTTTGTTTCTTTGTTTAATGTTTGAGTGTTTTCTATGGTTATGTTGTGTTTATTTGACTTGCAGTGTTCGAAAACGTGTGAAGGTGACTTTTTATGTTCTTTGAATCTGGTTTCCATTTTTCTACTTGTTTCTCCAATATAGAAGCCGTGGCAGTTATCACATTGTATTTTATAAATAATGTTGGTGTGGTGTTTGTCAGTGTAGTTTTTACATAGTATAGACCTCAGTTTTATGCCTGATTTCAAACATGTGGCCAGCTTCCGGTCAGTTACCTCTTTCTTTGTGAACCTGACGATGACCGAAGAAGGTCGAAACGTTGTTCGCTCCTCTACGTAAAATATTTTCTGAACCCAAACGAGCCGTTTTTACATATATATTTCTCTACAAGTGGGTTTTCTTGACATCACTAATTGTAAAACTGGTGTAAGAGGGTGTTTTTAAAACCGTGAACGTAATCCATATTATTTTTAAGGTTTGAACAAATACAATCACCAATACATCATTTAAAAAGTGTAAAAAATATTTCCATTCGTTTATCTGAGGGCCAGGTGGTTAAGGCATTCGACTTGCAATCTTAGGGTCGCAGGTTTGAATTCCCGTTACACCAACATGCTTGCCCTTTTAATCGTGTGTGTGTGTGTTGTAATGTTTGATCGATCCCACTGTTCATTGGTAAAAGAATAGCCCAGCAGTTGGCGGTGAGTCATGATGACTAACTGCCTTCCCTTTAATCTTACAGTGCTAAGTTAGGGACAGCTAGCGCAGATAGACCTCTGGCAGCTTTGCGCGAAATTAAAAAACTAAACGAATCGTTTGTTTGATGCATATGACTTGCGAAAGATCCCATTGTAACAAGTACGTAATCCATTGCTGTAGTTTAACAACTAGGAAGTACAGGTGACTCGCGACGAATGAGTGCTGCGTAGTTCTAAATGAAATCTGCTTTTCCCCTCGCATGAGTAAGTTCTACGTTTAGCTTTGTTTCTTTATTTGTTTTTGCAAAGAGTTATTAACATTTTACAGTGAATAAATGTGAGAAAAATTACCTTAATTTTAGCTTTCTAAATCCTGTATTAATTCAAATTGTGTGTTTGTTTCTTTCCGCGAACTGATCCCACAAGTGTAGAGCATTTGTTGTTGTTAAAAGCAAAGCTAAGTAATGGGTCCTCTGTGCTCAGCCAACAGCAGATATCAGAACTCGATTTTTAGTTATAAGCTCTCAGATTCACCATTAGCCACCAGAGGGGTGAATTTAGCAGAATAAAAGGTGGTACATGGACTGGGTGTGATCCATATAGTGTCCTTATCTACGTTACCTAGTACTCTTATTAATGGAGTTCCGAAGGAAGCGGCACCAGGAAGGTCACCCACTAACAGTGGGAGGGGTCGTTGAACCTCAGTCTACAATAGATTTCACTTCCCTGGTTTATTTCGGGAACCATGAGGCACCATGTCTGAAGCTGTGTTCAAACCCCCTGCTCACAAGCTAACGGATCCAGATTTGGCGTACGTGCTCGGGTGCAATGGCTGAGTGTCTTTTGTTATTGTTGTTGTTCGGGCATGGTGTAAAAGTACATTGATCTAAAAGCTATGATTGTAGGTGTGTACAACACTGGTGTAAAAGTACACTGATCTAAAAACTATGATTGTAGGTGTGTACAACAGTGATGTAAAAGTACACTGATCTAAAAGCTATGATTGTAGGTGTGGACAACATTGGTGTAAATGTACACTGATCTAAAATCTATGGTAGTAGGTGTGGACAACACTGGTGTAAATGTACACTGATCTAAAATCTATGATTGTAGGTGTGGACAACACTGGTGTAAATGTACACTGATCTAAAATCTATGGTAGTAGGAGTGTACAACAGAGGTGTAAACGTGGTTTTCATTTTGTATAATTAATATGGGTTATGGTAGTTTTCAAGTACAGTATTAGAGCGTTTTGATAACATTCGTAATAACCATTTGGGATTTTTGATAGCATAAACCCGGCATCAGGAGTTTTAAAAAAACATCGCTTGCTAATACAACAAACAACTAGGCTAGAGGCGATACAGCACACAAGGTTACAAGCCAGTTAATAACACTGAACTTTAGTATTCAGCTTGCGTAAGTTATCATGTGATGTACAGGAAATTTCTGTAAACAGAAATGAACTAGTTCGTAAATATGGCGGATATGTAAACATTGCCCGAGAAGGCTAGTGGTCCGATGCAATTGCAATTCTGATATTAATTTCATTGTTACTTCACAAACAAGTTTAGCATATACTGGGGAGAGTCTTCTTTTGTTACTTTCGCCATGACTTTACGAGTGGTCGACGTTTCGTTCTTTAATGTCGAAGCTATCATTTCAACATAGAAATCAAAAAGTTGTCCACCGTGTTTCTTATAAAGTGAAAATCAAAACATAAGTCTATAATTGAAAACGTGGAACGCTCTTTGTCACTGTTTGGTCCATATCACACAAACCGTTCGTCCTATTTAAAGGTTCTCATGTACGCTTAGCGTTAAACGTCGGCCTGACGTATTTTGGTTTTCAGATTTAATTGTTGGTGGTCAGGGGGTTCGTGACAGTTCCCTATCATATTTCGCCGAAAGTAGTCTTGTCAGTTCTTCCAATGAACTTGTGATACCAGACAACTGTCCAACATATTATTTTACTGAAACTGCATAATAGTTGAATAAATATCTAAAAACACACACGTACACTGTGTATTATATTCTCCTATTTCGGCTTTTCATTTGAATTAAATTTGAGATTCACTTGAATAGACTGCCAACAACATATTTGCACTTTAACGCGATTTAATTAGAGTTGTTCGTTTGAAGTGATTTTTATATGTGCACGGCTTCGCGAACTTTTAACTTTGCTGGTTCACACAAGGTAAAACCCAAACATAATTTTTGTGGTACTTTCGAATGTGTCAAAACGTTTTATTGTTCACATTCTTCACCAATTTAGTAAAGATCCAATAAAGCTGTGACACGATTGCTCGGTCTGTGCTGTTTAAATGACCTTTGGCAAGTGTCTTTTCACACTTCTCCTGCACACGGGCTTCAAGATTCGCAGCTAACCAGATGTTAGAAAATATGGAGGTGTGGTCCAGTGCGCAGCAAGAAATATATTACGTCTCAACTTACTTTTAGCTGCTTTTCAAAGCTGGAAAGTTGAAAAGAGTGAACACCACTGGATAACACAAGTTTCGATAGTGTGATTTCTATAAGAGCGACTAGGCGGTTTCCCATCATGTGGCTCAACTCGTGACCAGGCCTACCAGGTAAATTGTATAGCTTGGATCTCGTAAAAAGTTAAACATTATGGCCCAAGAAATAAAAAATGTAATGTTAATCCTTATTCGCAAGATTATGGCATAATTTTTATGCATGCTGACTTTGAGAAAATGGTTTTACATCCTGAAAATTATAAGTATAGAATATGCGCATTACTGAGACCACGTAAAATCTATCGTATTTTCAATATCGATCTACACCTGACTGAAATTCTATATATTGTATTTCCATTTTCCACTTTAATAATTAGACAACTTTCAAACGAGAGAGATTAGTGGTTGGTTTGACTTTGTTTCACTCATATTATTAAAGTTATAAAAAATTGACACAAACCCTCAAAGGCAGTTTTAGTTTAGGGCAGTGTTCAACCCAGGTCTGGAGGTTCTTTTTGGTTCAAAGTGAAACTCGTTTCATGTGTAACTTTAGTAACCAGAGATGAAAAAAATTCTGAAATATGTGATGGTTCCTTTATTATCACCATAAATAAACATTTATAGTAAATTTCCTCTGATAAATACGAAAATGTTATTTCCGCATGTATGTCCAATATTACAAAAGAAATTATATAATAACGTGCTATCATCAACGAAAGAAGAAAAATAAATAAATAGGCGAGGGGAACTCCAGCGGGAGTAGGGATTAGCCCCTAGAACTCTCTTTTCCCTGGCTATGGGCTAGGTGCCATAACTGTATTTTTGCTCTTTGTTGATATTTATTTTAACTAATTAAAAAGAACCCCAGTGGTACAGCGCTATGCCTATGGACTTGCACTGCTATAAACCGAATTTCGATACCCATGACGGTCAGACAACAGACAGCCAGTCCATTGTGTAACTTTGTGCTTAATTACAAACAAAACAATTTAAAACGTTGGAAAAACCATTCTTTGAGAAGGGGAGAACATGTCCATATTAGGGCCATAACACAGGATATTATTATATTGTATTAGACTTGGAGTCAGTCCATACTAAGTTTGTGTTTATGACATCATCTAAGCCTAGTTAAACGGGTATGAAACATTAGCACATTATTCACAAAGTTTACTTTTAGATGAATTCAGTTTGACTTATATTAATAACGTGTAAGGTAACTATTATTATGGGATATTGCTGCAGATTTTGAGTTTTTAATTAAGGAAATACAGCAAATGATTTTTATTAAAATTATTTGAAAATTTAAGGAAGCCTTCTAGATCAGTACCGAGTTTTTTAAATTGAGTATCAAAAACAGTCCTCTAGGTCAGTGCCGAATTTTTATATTGAGATTCAAAAGCAGGCCTCTAGATTAGTGCAGAGTTTATACATTGAGTCTTAAAAACAGGCTGCTAGGTCAGTGCAGAGTGACTGTAATAATCCAGCACTCCCAGAGAATAGTCTTTCACACATCACTTGAGGTTGAGCATTTGGAATTTATATTAAAATATTGGCAACTTATTAATATGGTTACCTTACAATTAGTCCCAGACAAAATAGTTAGGTTAAAAACAACAACAACTGACAGTCGAGAAATGAAGGGAAATTAAAATTGCTCTTTACATGTAACTTGAGAAACACTAAATACCTTTATACAGATCGTTAGACCTTTATGATAGCTCAGAAACAAGTTTTGGAAAGCAGGGGTTTGGCGAGTTTAATGTATATCAAGGATGTATTGGAAAATAATGTTTGTGTGTCTTCTACTTTATGAACTAACACACAGTTAACAAAACTGTTAATCACTTGTTAACCTGATATTATGACTAATATAACACCAAACAAAATTTGTTCTATTTCTTTTCATATACATTTCTGAAAACGTGCACTTCCATATATATTTATACATACAGATCCAAAGTAAGGTCTTTTGTTTACAGGTATTTGTTAATTAACATGTCGGAAAATGTGGAGTAATTCGCAAGTTATGTAGTCCACTGTTTTGCTACCTTTCTCTCTCTGGGGATCAGCGTCATGTCTGGGGGTTATAACGCTAAAATGTAAGTATTCGATACCCACCGAGTGCAAAACACAAACAGTACGTTTAGCCTACTGCTTAAACTGTTGACCTTGATCAAAATATAGATTAACCATTTAGTACCACGTGATTGGTGTGACGACGTAATTCCACTTAAGTTTGTGTCTTTAATACTTCATTGGTCATCAGTTATTTATATATTATAGTTCTTGTAGTTACGAAAATGTTTGGATTTACGAAAACCTGAAGTATTTCGTTTGGAAATCGTACTTTATTTTCAGCCCGCCTCTTCTCTGCACTTCGTGTCATCATCTGTAATCCAAAAGAACGTGTGTGATTATTATGCAGATTTATTAGACAGATCCACTGCGTGGTTTGTAGTCCATAATTTTGCAAACGTTGCATGGTACTTAATGTTTTCGACATTTTCTGTTGCGGCATGTTTTAACTTGAAACAGTTGCATGCCCTCAGACCCCCGTAAATATTAGCATACCTGTTGGCATTTGATCTTAATAAAATAGACCCCTCACTATCAAATATTCAGCGTATGGGCCTGAAAATACCTCGTTTTGAAACAAAAGATCAGATTACGGTTTGGTTTAAAAGCTAGTTGAGTGAAACACAAAGTATATTGTGATTAGCAGTAGTTACGGTTAACATATACGCGAATTACACAGCTTAAGTCTTACATGCGCGCTAATGGCTTTTTCAAGAAAAGGTTTTTTTTTGTTTTTGAATTTCGCGCAAATCTACAAGAGGGTTATCTGCGCTAGCCATCCCTAATTTAGCAGTGTTAAACTAGACTTTACTAGGGGAAAGGCAGCTAGTCATCACCACCCACCGCCAGCCCTTGGGCTACTCTTTTACCAACGAATAGTGGAATTAACCGTACATTATAACGCCCCCACGACTGAAAGGGCGAGCATGTTTGGTGTGACTGGGATTCGAATCCGCGACACTCGATTTACGAATCGAGTGCTTTAACCACCTGGCCATGAGATACTTTATGTCTACATCGTATCTTGGGTCTACATCGACCCAATCAGAGGAGTAGAGAGAGATTTAAAAGAGTCCGTGAGGACTCGTTAAATTTCACATGTTGCCGGAGCTGTCATTAGGGCCAAGCAAGCTAGGCAGTTCCCTCTGGACACCGCGCTTAAAGTTAGAAATACAGTTAAATATGCTGAATTAGGGTCCCTAATTTAAAAGGAATTTATTCTATATGCTCAAGTTGATTTGATGGTAGCCAAATAGAAAAGGTACAAGTGGGCTGGCATGTTTTTGCCAACCATCGAGCGCGTGCACGCACTTATATTGTGACGTCATGTGGTTTCGAACAGTTATTTGACTTACAGAAAAGGCCTTCCTCTAGCTATTCTGCCTTTGGGTCTCGCAAACTGTAAGGTCAGCTCTGCATGTGGTTTAGAATGTAGAATTGAATTAAAGGAATGTTTAAAAAGTTAAAATATTAATTTCAGTCATTATTTAAAGGGAATTAAGTCAGTAGCTCAAAAACCAAAATGTTTTTATTTGATACTCATTGTGACTTATGTATGATGAACTTTGAACTTAATTCGTGAAGCAATACCATCAGATAAGTTAGTTTATATAATTTTTCACATTCCTACTCTTATAGGGAAGACATTTAATTTCTTCTGCTACTAAAAGTTTTTACTCTAGAATTAATATTGTAAACGTACATAATTTGCTTTTTGTAGTTTCCAAATTATTTGAATTGCGTTAACACATATATATTTCAATATATTTTAGTGAAAATAATTACATTTTAATGAAGTTACATAAGTAAAATCATAAGGAAGGACTGCGTTAAAAGCAGCAAATCCAAACCCCTGACTAATTACATTGCTTAGCATTTTTTGTTTGATTTGTTTTTGTTTCGGTTTGTTTTTAAGTTGAAATAACAAATATATATATTTACGTGCAAAAATTAAGTGTAATGAATGGATGGCAATATAAAACATGCAGAAATAAGGTAGGGATACATAAGTAGCCATATCTTTCCATAAACAACTTGTATCTGCAACTAAATGTTTAATTCCTGCAAGTTGTGTTAATTCTGGTTTGAATAAAATCATATAAACTGAATAGTACTATTTTACGCCTTGTAAGACGCACCCTAATTTTGGAATCACAATTTTAAGAAAAAGTTATTTTGACTCAACAACCAACACCTTGATGTAACCTTTTGTTTTGGCAAATGACATGTTTGGGTGCGATAAAATCACAAACTGTTATTATATAAAAACATTGTGCTGTCATCTAGCGACAATACATTAAAGTTTTACATGAAACTTAATAATATATGTTTATAAACTGAAATCACTGCTAAGTTGTAGTTTTCTCCACAAAAACGTGTAGTATGGGAACAGAATAAGACTGTTGTTACAGAAGCTGTGAAACAGCCAAAATTAGCAGTTGGATGTTCAAATAAGACATTAACCAACTGTAACAGGTGTTTGTAATTATCACAAAGTAATATTTTGAATGTAGAGGGGACATTATTTTCATGGTTAATCCTTATAGAGTTTCAGTGTATCCTTTATTACAGAGGGAGACAAATCTTATAGACGAAATTTCATAAGAACAAAGCAATTATTGTTGTTAGTGTTTGGTTATTATAAGAGCTCAACAATAGAAATAGAGTTAACTTTCAGTGTTGTTTTTTTCCATATTCTATGCAATTTAAGAAGAATATGAAAAGAAATATATGCAGTGAACTTGTGTTTGTAAAAGTTTTCAGATTTATTGGTTTTCTAATGTTTCACAAGCTTTTATTATTTAAACATTAATTTTTGTAGTTTTTAATATTTAGTTGTTGTCTAACTTCCATAAGAACCAAAATATTTCAGTCTTTAGTTGAGCTATTGCTAAATCTTTTGAAGAAGATAAAATCAAAATCTAGTGAAAAGCTTAACTGCATCTAAATATGTGCATATAATTTAATAGATTATAAGTTTCCTTGTTTGTATCAAGTTAAAGTAGGATATTTTAGTTTAAACACACAAAGTGACATATTTAGAAATATCATAAGGAATCTCTTATAATCAACCACTACATATTTTAATTTGTATATATATTAATAGCTAAGATTAAATTTTACTCCAATATTAAATTATTATTAGGTAAAGAATTTCACCTTTGTAAAAGTTGCTATAATTGAAGAGAAAGTTATTAGAAGAATATTTTTCAAACTAACAACTTCACAAATGTATAACAATTTTGAAAAGTTATCAGTTTAGAAAGGGTGCTTTCAAACTGACTTCACAATGTTATAAAAGTGTTTAACAGATATGTCAGTTTAGAAAGGGTGCTTTCAAACTGACTTCACAATGTTATAAAAGTGTTTAACAGATATGTCAGTTTAGAAAGGGTGTTTTCAAACTGACTTCACAATGTTATAAAAGTGTTTAACAGATATGTCAGTTTAGAAAGGGTGTTTTCAAACTGACTTCACAATGTTATAAAAGTGTTTAATAGATATGTCAGTTTAGAAATGGTGTTAGAAGAGTGGTTTCTCAAACAAGACCCAGTATCAAGGACTTTCAAATATTTCACTATTCTTCTGAAGAAAGAGTTTGAGTTTTGCTTGAAATTATTACAACTTTTGTATCTGGTCCCGTGTGTTGGTTGCTTCACTGGAAAATATCATTAAATTAATCAGAATTAGTAATAATTATAAGTTTTTCATATGTTTCTTTGTAAATATATTTGTTATGTAACTAGTTCTTACATGTTAATATTTACTTAGTGTGAAATGGATACTCTGACATGTTTTATATTCAGGAAAATATCTTTAAGGACTGTTAAAGCACCAATATCAAAGTGAACTAGCACAATAATGATGAAAAGTAATTGATAAAACTAAACAGTTCAGCAACTGTTGTTAATATTAGGTACCTTAATTGTTGTTTCTAAGGAGAGGCTTGGACTTGAAATGTTTAGTCAAAGTTCAATATTGCCATTTGTTGTTTAGTGTTTATTCCGATCAGTTATTTTTTATTGTATGAGTATATTTTTTTCATATGTAAATCATTTTTTGACTAACCTATAAGTAATGTCACTGGATGAACCACGTCCTAATTAGATTTGGTTTTAGTTTCATTTTCAATATTGTTTTCTTGTAGAAAGTTTTGTACATGTTTCTTTTACTTAACAGTGTGATAAATAATAATCATGGTAAAGAAGGCTAGTTCCCCTCATTCACCTGAGTTATGTAATACAGAGAAAACCATTAAACAAGAGTATGCTGAAGATTCAGTTTCAGATGAACTTTTGACCACTGGTCAGGAAAAAGATATCCAAGCTAATGCTCATGGATCTTCATGTATGAGGGCATGTAGTGGTGTTAGTGATTCTCTAAGTCGACATTCGGATAGTTCTTCAAACGTTAATTCTTACTTGTCAATAAATGGTGAATATGATACGTGCTCATTGGCGAATAAATGTATTGAGGAAGGCCTAGATGATGAAAATTCACCAACTCAGTCCATAGTCAAATTAAGCATAAGCTTGAAAAACTCGGAAAAACACAAAAATGGTAATGCACAAAAAGATGAAACTCAAGTTTTAGAAGAAAAACAAGATTTGGACTTTGCATTCATACAAGACACTGGATTTACTGTGAAAATAGCTGTTCCTGGTTTGGAACCGTTTGACATTCAGGTTAGTGATAACACAGTCATTAGTTCTATCAACTTCATCCACAACCACAAATGTTTTTGTGTAGGGATATTTCAGAAACATATTTCACTAATAATATATTTATCTTTAAATTCTACCAAACATTTATATATGCTTACATAAATCAAAATGTTCCAAGTTTAACCCAGTTTCCAGTTTTTCAAAATTTCAAACATGAAGTGGGTTTTAGTGCTTGCTGTAAGCACAAACCTTGAGTTTGAGTAAACTAGAGAATTCATGAAAAATGTTTTCTGTTGAACATATAAGTCCTTTGTTGGAAACCTCTGATAATTTATTTGGTTATGGCACTTTTAAATACACGTTTCTGGTTCTTGTTTGTTAGTTTCAGGGAGATCAGAAATGGTAAATATGACTGTTACACCTTAGAGACCAGCATTCTTGTTTGTTAGGTCTGAAACATGTTCTGTAAAATGTTGTGAAAGATACTTTATTGTGTAATTTAACGTGTACCATTGTCACTGTAAAAGGATTATTAGCTAGGACTTGCTTGTTGAGACATGGCTGAGATTAAGATGCATCTTATGGAGCACCCATTAAAAAAACTGGTATTGAGAATCATGCACATGTGCTACTACTACATGTAATTGTGTAGCAATGCAAATATTACTTATTTCCATGCCTTGAAAAAACAAAAGTTCTAATCATTTGTAATTACTGTTTTTAGTTTTATTTGTGCATGGACATTTTTTACAATGCATGATGACATTAAACCTTTACACTACAAGGTGGTTATAAGGCCTTCTACTTGACTAGGGGTGTAACTGGGAGGTGACAATACAAATTGAGTTTAAGCTGCCTGGGTATGATCATCATGACAAGCAGGACATGATGCAGTGTTACGATTGGTTATAAGGCCTTCTACTTGACTAGGGGTGTAACTGGGAGGTGACAATACAAATTGAGTTTAAGCTGCCTGGGTATGATCATCATGACAAGCAGGACATGATGCAGTGTTACGATTGGTTATAAGGCCTTCTACTTGACTAGGGGTGTAACTGGGAGGTGACAATACAAATTGAGTTTAAGCTGCCTGGGTATGATCATCATGACAAGCAGGACATGATGCAGTGTTACGATTGGTTATAAGGCCTTCTACTTGACTAGGGGTGTAACTGGGAGGTGACAATACAAATTGAGTTTAAGCTGCCTGGGTATGATCATCATGACAAGCAGGACATGATGCAGTGTTACGATTGGTTATAAGGCCTTCTACTTGACTAGGGGTGTAACTGGGAGGTGACAATACAAATTGAGTTTAAGCTGCCTGGGTATGATCATCATGACAAGCAGGACATGATGCAGTGTTACGATTGGTTATAAGGCCTTCTACTTGACTAGGGGTGTAACTGGGAGGTGACAATACAACTTGAGTTTAAGCTGCCTGGGTATGATCATCATGACAAGCAGGACATGATGCAGTGTTACGATTGGTTATAAGGCCTTCTACTTGACTAGGGGTGTAACTGGGAGGTGACAATACAAATTGAGTTTAAGCTGCCTGGGTATGATCATCATGACAAGCAGGACATGATGCAGTGTTACGATTGGTTATAAGGCTGATCATCATGACAAGCAGGACATGATGCTGTGTTACGATTGGTTATAAGGCTGATCATCATGACAAGCAGGACATGATGCAGTGTTACGATTGGTTATAAGGCTGATCATCATGACAAGCAGGACATGATGCTGTGTTACGATTGGTTATAAGGCTGATCATCATGACAAGCAGGACATGATGCTGTGTTACGATTTAGATTTACCAGAACTTATCACAATTATATTGAATTTCATAAACAAAGAAGAAAACATTTACTAAATATTGATTTATTTTGAGAATCAGCAAATATATATAGTTTCATTTTGTTGCAACAGAATTAGCCAAGTCATCTTTGATTAAAGCCATAATATTTGTTTCTGTTTGTTCTTTAAATGGAAGATGTAAATGGTTTATACTTGGAAGTGGAGAAGGTACTGTTTATTAAAATATTCTGATTATGCTCTTTAGGTTAGCTCTGTTGAACTCGTTCAGGAAATCCACCAGCTGTTAATGGATCGAGAAGATACCTGTCATTATACCTGCGTGTCTCTACAACTGGATGGTACCACTCTAGACAACTTTGCAGAACTTAAGAATATAGAGGGACTAAAAGAGGGCTCTCTGATAAAAGTTGTAGAAGGTAAAATGATTTAATATTACAAAGCTGTGTAAATGTCTTGATAATTATTTTTTGAACACCATAGTGCTCTGCTTGGTGTAATAAACATGTACGTAGTTGTACCTTGTTTAAACGCAAGTTTATCTATTGTTTACATAAAAGCTTATTTAAAAATTTCCCTTTCTTGTAGCATATATTAATTACAGTTCTTTAAACAGAGCCATTGGACATAAGAGGTTGGTACACTGATTTATGCAGCTAATCCCTGTACTGAAAAGCTAAACATTGATGCATTGTTTCAACATTTGTAATGATAAAGTATGACAACTAGGCTTACTGTTTAATGCACTTCCTTTGTCTTAGTTTATGCAACACTACTCCTTTATTGGAAAAGGATATTTTGATTTGATGAAAAGTAATTAACTAATGTAGCACCAGTTTTACAGACTTAGTATATATGTGTACTAACTGTATACTGCATCATAATAATGTGTTTTGTACAGTTGAGTAACAATTACACTGAATGTGTCACTTTACATTAAATTTTGTGACAGTTTGTGTGACTGTTTTTGAAAGCATTGGTGGTATGTACTGTGATAGTATTTTACTTGGTAATATTAATGCTAGTAAATAACTGATTGTGGCATTTGGGTATCTTGTTAACAGCTCTCATCCTTGCATCGTTGCTTTGGTTGTCAGTGTTTTTAATCATTCATAAAATCAAGAACACTTTATTGCTAATTCACTTGCTTTTTCTGGAAGCTGATGTTCCAGTGACAACATCATGATTTTTTGTCTTAAAATTGACTTATCGTACTCTTATAAACCTGCTGTGTTGCATGTAAAGAAACGATTATGTGATGTTATTTGTTGTAAACCTACCTTACATTTGTAACTTGGGGTTAGGTTAATAATGAATCCTCTATTCTAAATGTTTCAGTATTGGCAAGTATCAATTTTAAATGACTTGTGTACTGTGCATGATCCAAACATGACTTTGATATAATTATCTAGAGCCATACACGACAAGAGAAGTTTGTATTCATGTTCGACATGTTCGGGATCTCCTCAAATCTCTTGATCCTGCTGATGCCTACAATGGGATTGACTGTGTTTCCCTCTCCTACCTTAATGTGCTAACTCAAGGTGAGCTAGTTTAATACTTGTGTTTTTGATCCACACACTTATATCAGGTCATCCCATAAGTAACATCCTAAAATTTAATACAGAAAGTGTATCATCATTTCTGTCTTTGTAGAAGGCTTTAATGACTAAAATATGTAGTAGGACATGTATAAAAATGTTCAGACAAATAAACTAACCCAACTCCACTTTTTCAGACCATTAATAAAAAAGATGGATGTGTCTGAGGAGCACATTAAGCATATAATGCTTTACGAGTTTAAAAAAGACAATAGTGCAGAAGAAACTATGTGAAACATTCATGGTGTTTATAGTGTAGGATCTCTTGATGCAAGAAAATATCAAAAGGTGGTTTCAGATGTTGAGATCAAGTGATTTCGACTTAAGTGATGTGCCACATTCAGGTCGCCCTGTTGAGTTTAATGATGACTTGCTGCTGGCTGCATTTGATGAAGATTGTGCTGTAACAGTTGAAGAATTTAGCACAGAAGCTCAATTCAACCCATTCAACAGTTTACCATCATCTGCAACAACTTGGAAAATGGGTCCCCCATGATTTGACAGAAGCCAACCTTAGAGCAAGAGTGGACAGTTGCACTTCTTTGCACTTTCATGAATGTAACTTCCCCATTTTGGGCAGGTTAGTAACTGAAGATGAAAAATGGATATTTTATTATAATATTAAGCACCATATACAATAGCTCAGTGTAGGTAAACTGGCTAAAGCACAGCCCAAAATAGACCTCCACCCCAGGAAAGTCTTGTTAAGCATTTGGTGGGATATTGTTGGTGTGATCTACTTTGAGTTGCTGCCATTCAGTGTAATGATTACATCAGACTTCTGTTGTCAACAGTTAGAGTGCTTGAATGTTGCATTGAAAGAAAAGAGGCCTGGCTTTGATTAGTCATAAAGGTGTTGTGTTATACCAGGATAATGCATGGCCCCATACAACAAGGATCACATCTGCAAAGATTGAAGAGCTAGACTTGGAAACACTTCCACATCCTCCTTATTCTCCAAACCTTGCCCCATCTGATTATAATCTTTTCCAAAGTTTGCAGAACTATCTTGATGGATAAGAGCTTGGAACACATGAAGATGTCAAAACTACCCTCCCTACATTTTTTTCCTACAAACCCTAAGAATTTTATAGAAGTAGCATTCAGATGCTTGTGAATCATTGGCAAGAAGTAATTAACAATAATGGAACATACATTATTGATTAACTAACGTTAAAAGCGTTTGAATTACTCTTTCTTTTTCTGAACCTAAAATTGGACATTACTTAAGGGATGACCCAATATATCAGTGTTAGGAGAATATAAGGGTGTGTTGTAATAAATATTAAAACATTTTAATTGCTTTAAAGTTACACATGTATTAAGTTAAACAAGACTGGCAATTTGTTGTTAGTGTTGTGGGAATTATAATGAATTATTGTATAATTTTAACACTTTCTTCTCTATAGATTATTTTAAAACCAAATTTATGTATGAATGGTGGTTTTTAAAGGCTTGTAAACAAGATTAGAAAATTGCCTGTTCTTTGTTTATAAAACATACTCACTTGGTACCAAAAACATAACCTTGAGAAACCATTAACTGTTCTTATTTCAATGATAAACAAATCGGTTGTGATGTATTCCGACATCAGAATTTAACATTACACATTTATATCATGGTTCTTGACTTCAATAAATATTCATTTATTTTTTGAATAATTTCATAGATTTTGGTAAGTTCATATTAGGTTAGTATAAGATAATATTTTTAAGTTACCCATACTTCTGTTTTAAAGCATTTTGAAAATATCACAAAGACAAGACACTGGAAATTAAATAAACTAAATACATAATACCAAAATTAATGTTTTCTTTGTTCAATGTAATTTTCCAGGTGAAAATACAAAATGTATGATTTCTGGTTAGTATAAAATGAAGTACTTGTGGCACAGATGATGTATGGAGTTTCAACAGAACTAGCAGAAGATTTATGTATAAGGAATTAAAATATAAAATCAAGTGTAGCACAACTAAAGTGAACGTATAAACAAGATAAATAAACAAACATGTAAGACTCCACACACAATGTGACATTGTAATCATATGCTACTTTCAGTTATTATAGTGCTGACTGTTTTTTGTTGACACTGCATATGCTGTGTTGTTATATTGTTACAGTGTTAAAAATTTCCTGTTGGTTTTAAAACGTTCTGCTGTTTTTTCATTGTTTTAGTTAAAAGCTTTTATAGATTATAATGTATTCTGCTTGTTTTGTTGTTTTAATGTTAAAGGTTTCATATTAGTACTTCAAATGTTCTGTTATTTTTCACTGTTTTAGTGTTGAAGGTTTTTATGTTAGTAAGCTTGTGAAAAATTATTTTTGATATTTTATAAATTATTCAACTTATTGATTTTGTATTTTGTATCCTGAAGTACATAATAATTTTCTGAATATTATTTTTCTATATTTAGAAAAAAACAAAAATAAACCTAATTCTATTGACTATACTCCTCCTGATTATATTATGCCAGAAAATAGAGAACGTTCTTTGATGCCCCTCCTACCTGAAGCTACAAAACAAAAGGTAATAAAAGTAACAGTTGTAATAGTAACACTGAATTAAATGATTACAAGTTTATGCCTTGGTTATATTATGAATTATTGTCAAAATAATTACGGTACTATCTTTGTTAAAAATTAAATATTTCCTAAAAATAAAACGATCATGTTGTCATCTTTTTCGTGTCAGTGCTTGTAAACACACCAAATATAAATAAGTATAAATTGAATAAAATACACACTTTATAAAATATATTTTATTCAATTTGAACTATATGTGAAACAATTTTTGAGAAAACATGGATGAAAGATTGTTTAGCAGTGGTTCAGCTGTGTTTTATAAAACTTTATCCACACAGTAAACAAATATTTGGTAAAAATGGAATTTGTTATCAAAAATAGTATTAAAGTAGTGTAGATGGTAAAAATAAAACTAGTTTAACATCTTCATTTCTCTCTCTTATTGTACCTTTTGAACAAAACAACTAATAGAAGAAAGAAAGTGTAATTACAGTAATGTTTATGATAAGTGTAATATATTTCAGTGGATCCCAAAACCCAAGCACTTTTGAATAGCTGACTACTGTTTTTCCAGAGTTAAGACTTTTTCAACTCTTGAAGAAGAAGAATCAACTGTTTAAGAACATTTCAGTTTTATGATTTTCTGAAAGCTACTAATTTTTTTTTGTAATTTTTTGAGCTAATTCTTTTAATGTGGTTGCGATAAATAAAATACACATGTATACGTTAAATTTATTATGTTTATTTAATTGAAATTTGCCAGAAGAGTTCACACTTTAAGTAGTTTTGAGATAAAGTTGTTGTAGCATATAAAAATGTTTGCCTAAGCCTAAAGTAGTGTAATAATCTTTTGTCTACTAATATGTATTTTTATGAACTTGCAACTTTTGTTTTTAGGACAAATTTCTTTTTTCTAACTAAAATGGGTACATTACTGACAGTTCATACAATAATTAAAAATTAAGTTTTTTAACACGTTACACACACATTACTTAAAATAAATGAGAAAGAGAGATATATATAAATATGGGTGGCCACCTTTTTATATGTTGATAATAGGAGGTGTAATAAGGTTATAACAAGATATTTCATCAGTAGCAGCTTGTATCTTTGATGAAATGGTTTATTTATTTAATATATTTAAGGGTCTCCAGGCTCTCAAAGTTTTAATGATAAGTGAGTGGAATCCTCCTCCAGGGATTAGAAAATTACATGGTAAGAAAAAAAAATTACTTGTGAAACTGTTTTATACTTCTGAACATAATAAGTGTATTTCTCTTTAAGAACTGACCCACCAGTAAGGTTACAAACTTACAATGCTAAGTTCCAGGATTTAAGTCCCTACAGTGGATAGATAGCCCACTACGTATTGTGAGAGAGGCAGCCAATTCTTTGTGAATTGCTTTCCCAACTAAATGTGTTATTCATTTATTTTCAAAAAGATCATTTTCATTCTAAAATACAATTTAATAAAAGATACATTGTTTTAAATGTTTACATTGAAATTCTCCCAATTTTCTTTTGAAATTATGATATTTGGTGAGAAATGAAATTCTTAATTCTTATGTTTATAGTGCATTTTCAATTCTTTCTTGTAGATTTAAATATAGGTTTTTAGTTTAGTTTAGAATATTTAGTTTGGCGTAAACGTTTTTAGATTATCTTATGAGTTATTTTAGTTATTTATAGACATTTTTGTTGCTTTTTTAATTATTTTTGTATATTAAGATATAATTCTTTATAATAAGTGTTTGCGTTGAGATATAATAATTATTTATCTTTTTCATATAACATAAAAATATTATTTGTTTAATATTATAATTACTCATATAGATCCTTACTATACATTGTGATTGAGTATTGCTTTATCTTGAAATGTGAAAAAACATTGAACTTAATTAAGTCTGTATTGTGTAATTTGATATTTTCATGCTAGGAGATTTGCTGTACCTTTATGTGGTTACACTGGAGGATAAACGAGTCTATATCACAGCATCTACTCGAGGCTTCTATGTTAATCAGTAAGTTTGTATTTGTGGCTAGTAAATATGTAAATAAATGTTTGAAATTTTGCAAATTTATAATTTATATTTTTAAAAACTTTTGTAACATTTTACTTACTACTTCTTAAGTTGGAAACAAACTTTAGCAGTGTTGACATGTTTTCACCTTTTTTAAGTTTCAGCTTTATTGAAGTAGTCTCAATAATAAATTGCTTCATAGAAATCTTTTGTTATTAAAGATTGTATAATAAAAGTGGAACAATATTTCCTGTTCTGTGTCTTGAAAGGTTTATTTTTGTTCATTTTTCAGGACTACAGAAAAAGAATTGAATACTAGGCCTGCTAACCCTAAACATGTTTATCATTCTTTAGTAGACCTTTTAGGGCAGGTAAGGTGCTGCTTTTTTATAAATATTGAAATAAAAATGTATTTCATGATAGCTAAACACCATTTTAAAGAATCTTCTACATGTTAAAATAATATTACATAAGTTATAGAGAAAAAGCATCACTGTTTTTATTTGTCTATTTAAAAATGTTTGTTTTTAATAGAATACAGGCTTATATGGGACTTTAATTATAATAACTTCCACAGTTAAAAAGTTTATAAATTGGACCTTTAATTTAAATCAGTCTTCAGAGGATTTGAATTGCTATTATCACTGCAGGTTTTGTTAGATTTTTTTAGTGTTTGTATTGTGAAAGGGTCTTTTGGGGGTATTTAAAATGTTTTCAATAATGTATCATTTTCTATTTGTTGATGTTAATCACCTAACAAATAGTTATAAAAATAGGTATCCTTATTATTTGAAAATATGTTTTTTTTTCAGATTCCTGTTCTTGTACAGTTAAGCTATAGGTGTAAAACTAGGTATAATTTTCCCATGACTTGTAGTTCAGTAGTCAATATGAACATTTGTTTGTCCAGATAAGTCCTGCTTTCAAGAGAAACTTTGCAATAATTCAGAAAAAACGAATACAGCGACATCCATTTGAGCGGGTGGCCACATCATACCAGGTTTATACATGGATAGCACCTTTGTTGGAACACACTGTTGATTCTATCCGTGCAGAAGACGGTAAACAATATTCTGGCAATTAGGAAATATCCCTTTTATTGTTTTCAGTTAAAGAATGCCTGTGCATTTATCTTGGTTTACTAATTACATAAACCAATTCAAACTTGTATTTAAGCAAAAGATTTCATTAATTTCTTTAGGAAAATTAGGTCAATGGAAAAATTTGGGTTTTCATATAGAAACTAAACCCCATTTAAATCTGCCAAAATATTTTGTTGTGAATCTGAAAAGATACCTTTAAAATCGAGTGTTTTTGTGAAAATTAAAATTTGTACAGACCTGCATGGTTGCTTTTTGACATAGTTATCATTCAGTAGAAACCAGAAATATTGATGGTAAATATAATTATTCAGTTAAAAGGTATCCCATCATTCCTTTCATTTGTTAACTTGTCTGGTGTAGAATTACTCTGTTTTTGTGTGTGCACATCTATGTTGACAGACCTTACTTCCGTCAGAATCGCTAAAATGTCTCATCTCAATAATGAAGAAATAAAAAAATATGAGTTAATGAGTATTTGAGAGGCTATATTTTACAAGCAGTTTATGTACTCTTGTTTAGGCTTAGTAATTCAAAGTTATGGATATTGTTTTTGATTTTTGACAGGCATAAATATGTTTTTAGATGTGAATGTGTTTGTAGATATGAATATTTTTAGATATATGTTTTTTAAATATTAATGTGTTTTTTAGATATGATAATCTTTACAGTTTTGGATCTTCTTTTTTCAAAATTTGTTTCTAAAAACCTGTTTTAAATATTTGTAAATTTATTACTAATATTTTTTGTCTTAGTCTTAAAATTATCGTTAAATAGAAATATTTCTCACAAATACCTATTTTAAAACATTTATTCAACAAATGGACCAGTATCAAAGTTTTAGAGTAGATGAGTATATGATTACAAAAACAGTTATTATGAATAATAATTATACCACAGCATTGCACAAGAGCAGGTATTATTAGATTATATAAAAATAATTTTGATTTGTGAATATGGGCTACAGTCAGTTTGAAGTTTTTATTTGTTACCAAATAGTGGTAATCTAGACGACAGTAAATGTACATATTTAAATGTTTTGCAATAAACAAAGATGAATTAAAACTTACCATTTCTGAGTAAGTTGTTAATATTTCTTTTTAATTACAGCCTTTTCTTCTAAACTTGGCTATGAAGAACATATACCTGGGCAGACAAGAGACTGGAATGAAGAACTACAGGCAACTCGAGAACTTCCTAAAAAGACTCTGCCTGAAAGACTGCTCCGGGAACGTGCAATTTTTAAAGTTCACAGTGATTTTGTTATAGCAGCAACTCGGGGAGCTATGGCTGTAGTTGATGGGAATATCATGGCAATTAATCCAGGAGAGGAAACAAAGTGAGCATATTTGTTTCATTCCCAAGATTCGTTTTTGATCAAATTCGGTTTAGAGTTAATCTGTAAGGTGAAAAGTTATTCTACCATAGTTTACTATAGATGTGTTTCCTGCAACAGATTTTTACGTATTAATGATTTCAATTAGCCTAAGACTGAGTTAAATCAGAATTTAAATTTAGAAGTTAAATAAATGTCTATATATCACATTTATGATATTTGCCAACAAGATTGATGTACACAGTTTCCTTTTTAAATAAAATATATATTTTAACATACAAGCAACAATACTACATACTATATAATGTTTAGGGATAACAATGGACCTGTTGGTCCATTTCAGGTGTTCCATCCTTTAAGCCAAACTAAAACTATTAAATAAAAAATAAAAAAGTTTTTAAAGCCAGCTATTATCATCCATATATCTGTCAAGCTTTGTTTTAAACTATCTCAAATTTCCTACCTCCACAACATTCAAAGACAAACCATTCCATAGGTCAAACACCCCATTTAATAAATAAAATTATCTTAGCTGAAGATGGCTTATACCTTTCCTAAATCTATATTTGCATCCCCTAGTTCTATAATTCTTGCTGTTAACTATGAAAAATGATGGTGCATCAAAATAATCGATTACTTTTACAATCTTAAACACTTCAATCAGATCCCCTCTAACTCTTCTTTTATTCAAGAGAAAACACTTTTAAGGATCTTAATGTTTCCTCTCATGACAACCACAATTTACAATAACAGTTATTACAGTTATGCACAAACATTTTACAAACAATATCAAGTCTTCTTTCTGTTCTGGAACTTTCTCGATGTCTTATCAAGGGTTCACAGTGGGTGAGTTACTTTTGAGTTGAAAGAGTTACATTTCACTTAACAGGAATCTAGCTAGCTCTGTGTATTTTATTTCTCACCTTTTCGAGTTTTTCGTTGCTGAGGTTATATAATGTTTTCATAAAAGTAGTAATGTCTAATGTGAATATTCTGAAATTGAACAATTTGTAATGTTTGAAATCTACAAATATTCCTGGTCAAATATCAAAAGTTCACAATTAATAAGCAGTAATCACAGTTATAGATTCTGAAGTTCATAGTGTACTAACTATAACAAATAAATAATACATACTGTCTCTTGGAATATTGAATTGGTTACATTCATAGGCATAAGGAGAGTTTATAGAAATTTCAACCTATAACAGTGTTGACAATATGCCAGCATTTATGTACATATGTGTATATTGTCAATTCTTACACTCGAGAATCTTCTACAACTTTAAAGAATAGACAGGAATATGCAATACAGATTTAACAGTGAGAATTTGCTGTTTGACAAAGAGATGAAATAAAAACTTATGATACAGCTTATTGTTTTTAGGTGGCGTTTTTTTTTGTTATACAGTCATGTGAAAAAGTTAGGACACCCCATGAAAGCCTGGGTATTTTTGTAACATTTTTGGATATACATATATTTAACCTCAATTTCAACAATACTGAGAGATTATAGGCATATAAATAAACAAGTAAAACTGAAGAAAAGACATTTCAAGATCTTCTGTAAATGTAATTCTACAAAAATGCATATTCTAACTGATGTAAAAGTTAGGACACCCTACCCCCTAATAGCTAGTATTACCCCCTTTGGCTGAAATAACTGCAGTGAGACACTTCTTGTAGCCATCTATCAGTCTCTGACATCGGTCTGAAGAAAGTTTGCCCCATTCCTCAATGCAGAATTCTTTCAGCTGTGAGATGTTTGAGGGGTATCTTGCATGTACAGCCTGTTTCAAGTCACCCCACAGCATTTCAATGGGATTAAGATCTGGGCTTTGACTCGGCCATTCCAGGACTCTCCATTTCTTAGTATTCAGTCCGTCCATGGTGTATTTACTGGTATGTTTTGTGTCCAGTTCCGCTTCAGCTTTAATTTTCATACAGATGGTCTCACATGATCCTCAAGCACCCTCTGATACACAGTAGAATTTATGGTGGATTCTGTGATTGTGAGCTGTCCATTTCCTGCTGCAGCAAAGCAGCCCCAAACTATGACATTTCTACCTCCATGCTTCACAGTTGGTATGAGTTTCTTTTAGTGGAATACTGTATTTGGTTTATGCCAAACATGGTCTCTGTTCTGGTGTCCAAATAATTCAATTTTGGACTCATCTGTCCAAAGAACATTATTCCAGAAGTCCTGGTCTTTGTCTACATTCTCTCTGGCAAACTTCAGTCTGGCCTTGATGTTTCTCTTAGAGAGCAAAGGTTTCCTCCTTGCACACCTCCCATGCAAGTTAAACTTGTGCAGTCTCTTTCTGATTGTAGAGGCATGCACTTTCACATCAACAGTAGCCAGAGCCTGCTGTAGGTCCCGTGATGACGTGTTAGTGTGTTTGGAGACCTCTTTTAGCATCTTGCAGTCTGCTCTCGGGGCGAACTTGCTTGGACGACCAGATCTGAGCATGTTGGCAGTTGTTTTGAAAGCACTCCACTTGTTGACTATTTTCTGAACAGTGGAATGGCTGATTTCAAAATATTTTGGGATCTTTTTAAATTCCTTACCAGACTCATAAGCTGCTACAATTTTCTTTCTGAAGACCTCAGACAGCTCCTTTGCTCTTACCATGGTGCTCACTCTCACTTCAACAGTCAGGAGCACACCAACTAAATGTCTGAGGTTTAAATAGGGCAAGCCTCATTCAAAATGCTGAGTAACGATGAGTAATAATCATGTGCACCTGGTGTGATACATCTGTGTGTGAGTTGAGCCATTTTAAGTGGGAATAAATGTGGGGGTGTCCTAACTTTTTCCTCAGTTAGAATATGCATTTTTGTAGAATTACATTTTCAGAAGATCTTGAAAAGTCTTTTCTTCAGTTTTACTTGTTTATTTATATGCCTATAATCTCTCAGTATTGTTGAAATTGAGGTTAAATATATGCATATCCAAAAATGTTACAAAAATACCCAGGCTTTCATGGGGTGTCCTAACTTTTTCACATGACTATACAAACAGATTGAGTGGCCTATGTTTGTGTGATAAATAATAATTTCAAGAGAGTTGTAAAATTTATTCTTGATGTTTGTTTTCTTTACAGAATGCAAATGTTTATCTGGAACAACATTTTCTTCAGCCTGGGGTTTGATGTGAAGGACCATTACATAGAACTAGGAGGAGATGCTGCTGCCTTTGTTGCACCTGTAGGTTTAAAACCTGATAAATATTAATTTTGTGTTATTGAATGAAAAGATAATATGTTTAGGACTTTTTCTTTGTTTTTAAGATTTATCTTAAAAGAAAACAAAAGACTAATAGTTCTTCCCATCTTAATTTGTGAACAATCTTCATTCCACAGCTTTACTAATTTTATTTAATTGACTGGTGACAACTAATCTTTGTCAAGTTACTATTATTCTACTTTGACAGTTTATCAGTAATTCACCATTTAAATTATTAACATTTTGATTAAATTAACTGATTTAAGAATTACACACTATATAAAAAGTTAACTTTCAAATTACAATATGCTTTCATTAATCAAGAGCTTTACTTTAAAGGTGGCAACATAGTATAAACAATTCTGATTTTCTATTGTTAATGAAGTGAAGACAGTACTTCTAATGGTGGCCTAGTGAAAAAAAGTCATGAGAGGGTCTTGTTTTTCTAGTGGTACTGTGCTATAAAGAGTGTTGAGAGGGTCTTGTTTCTCTCGTGGTACTGTACTGTACAGAGTATTGAGAAGGTCTTGTTTTTCTAGTGGTATTGTACTGTACAGAGTGTTAAAGTTGTGTTCTCCTAGTGCTAGTGTAGATGGTACTGTAACTTTTCTTACGATCTGTTTCAAAGCATTTATCAAGTATAAGAAAAAAAAGGAAAAAAGTTAAGAATATAATTGGTGATGTCAGAATACTTTTTCTTTTCTGTATCTATTTATTCTGACTCCAGTTTGTTTTTTCTTGATTAGTCTAA
This sequence comes from Tachypleus tridentatus, assembly GCF_004210375.1. Lineage (NCBI taxonomy): Eukaryota > Metazoa > Arthropoda > Merostomata > Xiphosura > Limulidae > Tachypleus > Tachypleus tridentatus. The sequence goes on along the minus strand of NC_134830.1, from coordinate 125,026,819 downwards.
TGACCTGAAAGGAGTGCGAGCATACAATGCTGTTGATGTAGATGGTTTGTACACTCTTGGAACTGTTGTGGTTGACTACAGAGGTTACAGAGTTATGTGCCAATCAATAATACCAGGTATTTCATTGAATCTAAAACATTAGGTCAGTTTAATGAATTTTTTTTTTCTTATTTAAAGTTCATTGTTAGCAAAATCCTGAGGACTTCTATGACTTACATTTTTATTTCCATGTGTTTTTCATCACTGAAAATAATTTTAATAATTAGCTAATAATATTACTATTAACAGAAGAGAACTGATATATATTTATTTTGTACTTTGGTGATTTGTATGAATTAAATTACACAGGAATCCTGGAGAGAGAACAAGAACAGTCGGTGGTATATGGCTCTGTTAACTTTGGTAAAACTGTTGTCTCTCACAAGAAGTTCATGGAACTGGTATGTTGTTTTCTAATAACTATAAGCAGATTTACAAACGTTTTTAACGTTATTTTATTTTATCAGTTTCCCACAATAACTAGTTCCAAAGAGCATATTTCAGTAGATTCTCACTAAGTCACTTCTGCATGAAGAACCTCAGTTGTTTTTAGGAGTAAAAGACCAAGGCTACTACTTTAATTAATAGAAATTTGACTTCTCTGTGAAATAAAATATAATGATAATGTTCACACAAGGATACCATATTTATCAAGAAATCAAACAAAAACTAATGATAAGCCATTCTGCTTAGTGCTGTTTTGTTCTCTTCTTTATAAGAAAATGTTAAGAGAAACTCACTTATGTAGTGTAAAATCTAATTTCTTGTGCAAAGTTTAGTTCATAATTTAGAAATACCTGAAAAACAGAAACGGTGCTACCCAGAATTAATAAAGTTCTCTTTTGGTAATTTTTCTTGCAAAACAAAACTGTAACATTTCAAGTAAAGTAGTACTGGACATGAAACAACTAGTTTAGAACTGATAACAACAATTGTAGCAGTTTTAAGAAATGTATTACTCCACCTGATAACAATACTTGAAAGGTGAACAACTAAAATCATTTACTCTTTAAACTACTTAAGGTGGTCTTGATATCTTGCATTTGATTGATGTTTTCCATCATCATGTATAATTCTTTCTTTATTAGTGTCGATTATTTTTCTTTTGCTTATGTTTTTAAGCAACTTTTTTGACTTGCATCACCACCTTTGTTTTCTACAGTTGAATAAAGCTGGACAACATCTGAAGATTCTTCCTCATAAGTAAGAAAATAGTTTGTTATTTAAATGGTGATTACAAAGTATAATTAATTAAATGTATCTTTTCCATAGGTATATGATGGTTATAAATATTAATTTGTATTTCAAATGAATAAAAGTTTTAAAATAATTTGAATTACAAGGAATAATCTTTCTAATTTTTAAATTTTTAACAATCATAAAAATATTATTTAAAAAATTGTTCTGAATTTACTGATAAAATTATTTTGAATTTCAAATTTTTGAGTTTGGAATTTCACTTTCTTTTCTTTTTTTACTAAAAGAGGTATTTTGTTAAATGTTTTTACTGTATGATGTTTTTACTGTTAATTTGCCTTCAGCATATCATTTAGGTTTTATTAGAAACTTTGTTCTCTGTATATTGTTTTCTTGCTTGTTTATTTTTAAGTTTGTGTGTTTTTTTTGGGGGGGATTTCTCCACAGAGTTGTTAATGACAAAGGTGAAATTATTGAACTGTGTTCTTCTGTGGAATGTAAGGTAAGTTACAACACTACAGATAACTAACACGAATATGTCAGTATTAAAACCTGAAATAATTCAATGCTTAATTTTAGGCTAAAATTGCAACGAAAAGAATTTTGGTTTCACTTGAATCATGATGATTGAGGATTGTGGAATATTCAAACTCTAATATATTTCTCATGTAGATAATAAAAAAGTTTGGAACAAATAAAACCATAGTTGACAATATCAACTATGACAGAAAGAAGAGTACTTTCATATCAAATATCAGCAACCTGGTAAAGATTTGTGGTAACAGCTTAAATTATTGTTCACAAACAGGTAAGATGGACACAGTATCCAGTGAAATAATGTCTTTTCTTCTTGAACTGCATATTAAAAATAAGTTTCATAGGGATTATTATATCTTGAATTTCTTTTTCCACATACAGGTCTTCACTGATCCACTTTTGCATTAAATTAACTGTTTCTCAGCCTTGAAACACGGAAAGTTTCACTTGTGTATGATTGATATACGTATATTAATGCAAATCTACCCACACAAAAACCAAGTTTTTCTTCTGTTTTTACTTTTCAGTATTTTGATCATGATATCAGCAACCATCTCTGTGTTTACGTATGAAAACGCTTTTACTGACCAATATATACACATTTAAACTGAATCTTTCTTCCATGAAAGCTCTGAACTAACTGTTATATAAACATAAGAAAGTCTGTATTACTAACTGTTACATATTTCTAGGGTATTATAGGTAATGATGGAAGACACTATATCCTTGATCTACTGAGAGTATTTCCACCTGATGTAAATTTCCTTACTTGTAAGTACAGATATCAATGTTTCAGTGATTTACATTGTGTTTTATTTCTTGTACGTGTGTAGCTGATACAAACAAATTAAAGAAAAAAAACATCTTAAAAATACAACTTAAATTGTTCAGTTGACTTCATTTTTGACACTTTACTTCTGTTTCCAGTGGATGATGAACAACTTAGCACAGAAGCTCAGTCTCTAGGGTTTCCCTGGAAACATAAACACAAGTTGTGCTGTCTACGTCAAGAACTTGTTGATGCATTTGTTGAGTATGTGCCACATGAGAAAGTTACCTGTTCACCACTATTACTTTCTCATTTCCGTTTTTTGTAGCATTTGTATAGAAATATTGATTGTAATGGATCATATATGCTACAGTGTTTTGTTAATGGTTAGTGTGAACTAAAAATGTGGAAAATAACTATTAAAAATAAAAACTTCATATGACAGATAACTAGCAAAATTATCACTGAAACATTATCTCTTTACTACAAAACTAGTTTTAAATATATTCCAAAAGATGTTGTATAAATCAAATTGGACTTGATTCCAAAAACCAAATAAGAAATTTATATTTTCACCTTTTACGTGATTGCTTAAAAATAAACATTTGCATTGTATTCTCCTTGAATCTCTTAACAGAGCTAAATACATGATGTTCATCAAATTTGCTGCCTATGGTCTTCAAGAAATTGGACTGAAAAATCTATTAAAAGACAAGGGAGAGGTTAGCAACAAAGAAATTGTATTCCTGTTTGTAGAAGTAATTTTTATTTGTATAGATTTAGATATATAACAAGACCAATACTAAAGATGTTTGATGTACAAGCAGGAGATGGTAATTATAAAATAATAAAATGCCTGTGACAAATAGATGAAGTGTATTACATATTTACTCAGTGATACAACTTTTACAAAATAATGTTTCATCAACATAGTGGTTGTTAACACAGTCAACATGAACAGGTTTTTTTTTTTATTTGGTGTTGCAACAACACTAGTTGTAACTAATTTCAAGTATCTTTAATAGTTTTTAAAACACTTTTTGTTGTGGTAACAAATGGTAATAGACTCCATTAGGTTTGGTTGAAATAAATGTGATGGTTATGATCATAGGATAAAAATGTGAAAGAGGAGAAGACAGTAGAAGTGAAGGAAGAAGGAGGAAAAGAGCACAATGAGAGAGAAATAAAAGGTAACAGAAAGAAAGACTACATATCTTCTGCTGATTCATGTTTCCATAACACCTTGCAAGAAAGTGAAGATTTAAGAAACATGTTTATTATCAACAGGATAATGAGTTGAAAAAGAATCAGTTGTCAATAGGAAAGAAATGGAAAGGAAAGAAAGTTAGTTCCTTCACAACCATTGAAAGGAAAACTAATTTATGTGTTAAAATGTATGTAATGAGGAAGTCAAAACTTGCTATGTATAGTTTGGTCAAGTATTTACACAACATATTTTTGGTAAAAATCATAATTGTATCTGTAAGGTATCTTTACATATACAGATTATTGTTTTACCATTTGTAAAAATCTACTGTCAACTTTTGTGTCAGATGAAAAGATGAGATGTTTTTTTATCACACAAAACACAGTTAACATCATGTGAGAAATATGTTAAAAGAGAGAGATCATAATTAAACACTTTAAAACTACCACGCTATATTAAAAACCATGGTATTTTATTTGGACACAAACATACACCAATATAACATTTCACTGGTGTTCACCCAGCATCTTTGGGTCATATGTTACATGTAGATGCTTGGTGAATCATTGTATTACTGTTTATTATTGTACTGGTTTTTTTGTAAATTACATTAAATTAATTTGAGAAACTCCATATTCAGTATTAACAGTTGATTTTTTTTTTCAACTTTGATCAGATTTTAGGACGATATTACTTCTAGACTTTAGACGCTCTATTCCTCTATTTTACTGCCTAGCTTTATTAGAGAATATAAATTTTGAATACTTGTTTATACGTCATTGAGTTCTAACACAAATAAAATATTTCTGTATGTAAAAAATTTAGTGCTGCTTTTGTTTGTTTTTTTTAATTTCAGTTATAAGAAAAATTAGTGTAAACTGCTGAAGTTTTTTCTTTAGTATATTTAGCCAAAAGTTAATATTTTTCCCACCATATTCCAACCTTTATTAATGATAAAGAAACAGGAATTGTACTCATGAATTCAAAATGTTTATTTTTCCAGTAGACAGTACAAAAGAGGTTATCAAGCAAGCTGCTCAAGCTGTTGGATCTTTAAAGGAATCAGGCAAGATATTTAATAATTTTTATAACTGAATAGGAAGAGGCAAGATATTTAATAATTTTTATAAATGAATAGGAACAGGCAAGATATTTAATAATTTTTATAACTGAATAGGAAGAGGCAAGATATTTAATAATTTTTATAAATGAATAGGAACAGGCAAGATATTTAATAATTTTTATAAATGAATAGGAACAGGCAAGATATTTAATAATTTTATTTATAAAATGAATAGGAACAGGCAAGATATTTAATAATTTTTTATAACTGAATAGGCAAGAATTTAATAATTTTATAAATGAGGCAAGATATTTAATAATTTTTATAAATGAATAGGAACAGGCAAGATATTTAATAATTTTTTCACTGAATAAGAACAGACAAGATATTTAATAATTTTTATAACTGAATAAGAAGAGGCAAGATATTTAATAATTTTTATAACTGAATAAGAAGAGGCAAGATATTTAATAATTTTTATAACTGAATAAGAAGAGGCAAGATATTTAATAATTTTTTCACTGAATAAGAGTAGACAAGTTATTTAAATTTTTAATAATTTTTATAACTGAATAAGAACAGGCAAGATATTTAATAATTTTTATAACTGAATAAGAACAGACAAGATATTTAATAATTTTTATAAATGAATAAGAACAGGCAAGGTATTTAATAGTTTTTGTAACTGAATAAGAGTAGACAAGTTATTTAAATCTTTAATAATTTTTATAACTGAATACGAACAGGCAAGATATTTAATAATTTTTATAACTGAATAAGAAAAGACAAGATACTTAATAATTTTTATAAATGAATAAGAACAGGCAAGATATTTAATAATTTTTATAACTGAATAAGAAAAGACAAGATATTTAATAATTTTTATAACTGAATAAGAAAAGACAAGATACTTAATAATTTTTATAAATGAATAAGAACAGGCAAGGTATTTAATAATTTTTGTAACTGAATAGGAACAGGCAAGATATTTAATAATTTTTATCACTGAATAAGAGCAGGCTAGGTATTTAATAATTTCTATCATTGAATAAGAGCAGGTGTAAAATCAAAATGGTAATAATAAAACTTATTTAGCTGTAACACTTTAAGTTATAATGTACTTAGCTCCAACTTTGAATTTGCACAGGTGGAAGTCAAAGGATACACACCACATCCTTTTACAGAGTGTCAGTCAAGATGGTATTATATAGTTTATGTTGTCAACTGTTCATTAGAACCTACACTGCTGATGATTTAATAATTGTTCACGATAGAGGGATTGAATACCAGATACATTGTATAGAAATACTGACAAAATTGTAGATAAGCATTTTGGAGGTTCTGTAGAATATGGAACTACAACACCCAAACCGTATGATGGACAAAAGTATATTTTATACGTTACGTGAAAGTAACCTTGCACTCCAACATGTTAGAGTTACATTGATATAATCAATTCATATCTGGAGTACAAATACTTTTGTAATATATCTTATTTTCTGTGTATATTTGACCAAAAGCTTCCCACATTTTGCACATATACACATGGTAATTTTGAAAATATTGTGTCAAGTTTGGAGGTTATCCAATACACCTACCCAGTGCACATTTGGTTAAAATGCATTAAATTTATGACCAACAGTTTAAATCTTTGCTTGGAAATTTCTATGTGATTTTAGCATGTTTAAGAACATGTGGTAGATGTAATCAATATCAGATTTGGTAAAGTTTGTTTTTAATTTTGAGAGAATTTTTAGTTCTAATTTTGTCAGAAAACTTTCACGAATTGATGGCTACCTAATATCATATTACATAGAGTTTTTTTGTATGTTCTTTATATTTTTATGTTGGCTTTTGAAGCAAATTGTCAACCTGAACATGGAAAACAAACATTTGATGAACAATAGAAAGCCCAAGAAAAGGTTTAAAATAAATCACTGTTTTTACTTTTAAATAAGAAACATCTGTGATTATATCAAGCAAAAGAAGATATCCAGAGTGGGTCAAAATATTTTGAGTACCAAGTATATTGTTTGGTTCCTTTGTAGAATACAACATCTCCTTCAATCCTGACGTATATTCTCCAGGAGTCCAGCATCCTGAAACAGAGGTTTGTCACAAAAACTTCTATTACCATAAACTTTAGACTACTCCTGCTAATTCAACTGTTTAGTATTTATAATCATAAAATGTTCATGATACTTTCTTTCAGTACCAGTTATCTAGTAGCTGTGTAACTTTAAAATTTATTCAGGTGATAATTTATGATGATAAGTTTGAAACTGCATTTATATTGTAAACGCATATATGAAATAGGGTTTGAAGTAATTGTATGTGTGTATGCTTCGTGGGTTAACTTGAATACATTTTCTAAATGTTTTGGATGACATTTGTTTGTTTATGTTAAATATTTGGATGTTTTATATATGTGAAATTGTATTTTAAACAGAAAGAAAATCTGAGAAAAGAACGTCAGTTAGTAAAAGACGCTGCTTGTTTCTTACTTACCATTCAGATTCCTGGTTTTGTAAGTTTCTGTTGTTTTTAGTATTTTGAAGATGTGTCATCAGCTGATATACTGTTTTACATTTTACAAGAAAAGTTGGTTTGAAAACTTAATTGATTAGAACCATGCATAATACAGACTTGGAAAAGATATGAAATAATTGCCCTTACAAATTGAATTCATACCTTTTAAAGTTATGCACCTGCTCTTTTCAAGATGTTATTGGGGTATTTATTTTACAACACTGAAAGTAATTGTAAAGTGCTTTTAAGCTGTAGTTCACTAATTTAATGATTTTTAAAGAAACATTAAGTTAAATGACTGCTTACGTTATGTGATTGACATTGTATTATTAAAACTGGCATTCGTTTTTCAAATGTTATAATGTAGCACTAATGTTTTGAAGTTTAGTTAAACAGGTGGTAAAATTAACTGAATGTTCTAAACATTTTAATGTAATGATCTATAAAAATTGATATGTTTTAATTATTGTTAAATGAAAGACAATTCAAAATTTTAGTTATGAAATATTAGGTTTATGTCACAGTAGAACACACTGCTCATGGTTTAACTTTTGTCTATTTTGTTTTACCAGATTAGAGACTGCTTAGAACATTCTACCTCACCAATTGATGGTACAACACTTATTGAGGCTTTACATAGCAGGTTAGGTTTTAGTAAGTTTTATGGTATTCTAAATATCATAAACTTTTAATTTATAACCTGAAAATATATTTAACATGGTGTATTGTTAAGATATGCCTAAGAATAATTATTTGTATTTGGATATATCACACCAATAGCTATTAAGGCTGAAGTATTTGTTTTAAGAAACAATAGAAGCAAATGTTTCCTTATAGAAGATTTAAATGGTAGTGTAAAAGAATATTGAGAAATTATATTAAAAATTTTCATACAGAAGTAATATTTTATTTTTTTATTATCTAAATTTACAGAGGTATCAATATTCGCTACTTAGGCAAAGTGGCAGAGATGCTGGCCAAGATCCCTCAGTTACAGTATGTCTATGTGAGTTAGTTAGATTCCAGAGATTAATCTTTCACAGTATGCATTAATTTTTTGTTGTATTGAATGTGCTGTTACTAATAGATGTTTCCACAGAAATTAAACCATGTAAGGATGTGTACTTGTACACAAAGATTATGGTAATGCTGACAACAAAGATCAAATAAATTATATACAAAAATGTTTGTGAACATTTCTAAAAGTTATTTAATTTCCGTGACATTTATGGGTTTATGGAAACAATGAATGTCTAAGTTAAACAAAAACGTTTTGATGTTATAAGATCACTTATTTCTATTCATTCTTAAAACTATTTCTATTATTTAGGCAATCTCTGTTCAAGAGCTCATTTCTCGATCTGCTAAACACCAGTTTACAGCTTATCTGCAAGGTGTAGAGACCATGAGTCTGGCAGCAGCAATCAGTCACTTTCTCAACTGTTTTCTGTCATCTTGTTTAAACCTCCCTTTCCCAGTTGGTGCTGAAGAGGTTAGATCTTATTATCCTGTTCTTTGAAGGAAAACTAAGTGTGTGTTTTATATATATACAGCATAAGGGTCTTCATAAATTAATTTGTTTTCAACAAAGACTGAATTTTTAAACTATTCCTGAAATGGTTATATGAAACTGTTAGCCGTAATTCTCTGATTATGTCAGACTTGTTCAGAGGACACTTTTATGAAAACCATCATCAACAGCAAAATCTGATTTACTACTTTTTTATTTCAGCTTCAGTTTAGAAACTCAAAAAAAAAGGGAAAACGAAAGAACAAACAGAATCCTCTCCTTGTTCAAGGTATTTTTAATTGATAAACTAAAAAAACAAAAAACACTAGCCTAAGAAAACATTGTTTACTTTCAAAACAAAATACTACTTTTTTTTACACTATTATCCTGGTATTGGATAAATGGTGTTCAACTCTTTGGTGTCAAGCTAAGGTCAAGACTGTACCATTGAATTAAAGAATAAATCAAATTGTAATCATTCATCCACAAAATGTTTGTAAATACTTAAGATTTATTCAGTATTACATTTTTGTTAATTTCATACATAATTTTTGTAATTGCACAGATTTTTAACTGAATATGAGTCTAACCCCTTATGAATGAAATTGTTAGTGACTGGATTTTATAATAGGGTTAAGAAACAATAACTAATTAAAATCCACAACACTACACTTGTAGAGAAGTTAAGGTTCAAATTGGTGTCAAAACCTACTTCAACTTCCTTCTCTACAAGTGTAGTGTTGTGTATTTTAACGAGTTACCGTTTCTTAACCCTGTTTGTAGTGGTTATGTAAACTGCCTAAACATAAACTTTATGAAGCCATAGGTTGGTGATTTAAACAAATTATGAGAGCTCTTTTTCTTTTTCCTGTTCTTCTTAATGTGATAAATTAAAGTGGTTTCTAGTTCATAAGATATCAGAACAAAGTGATAAAAGCTTATCTTGGTGATATGTTACTGGTATTTAAAAAAAAAAAATTGTTAGGTTTTTTTTTTAGATAATTGTGCAAGGTATTTTTTAGGTTATTTTTACAGTAAGCCTTAGTGTATGAAGTAACTGGTTGAATGAGAAAATATAACTGAAAAGAAACGTTAAGTGAATTAAATGAAACCTATTATAATTTTAATATTGTAAAGAAAGTTATTTTTCTTAATTGCAAAAGTAATAACATTGAATGTAATGTTTTTTTAATTAAAACAAAAAAATGTTCGATTTATATGAAAAAAAATCTTATTGGAAAGCTACAGGAAAGTAGTTTTGAAAATTCATACAATTCCACGCATAAAAATATTTTATTTTACAGAAATTGTATAAATGGTAGAAAGTTCACCTCAAGATTCAAAGAATTTCATTAGAGAGTTGTTTTTTTTGGCTTTTCTAAATGTTATGAAACAAACCATATGATGCATGTTAATTTGCATTAGGATACAATAGAACTAATGCATTTATTGACATCACCCACATTGAATATATAAAGTCTCCTAAATATTAAACATAAATGACTGAGTGAAGAAATAACATTTATTATTTTCAGCAGTTGTTCCCTAACAAAAGTTGAAGACAATCAACCAGTAACTAATATTCCATTAGTCAGCTTCAGGGGGTTCACGTGGTTTTGTTGCACCCTTGAACATTTTAATAACATAAACCATTTATGTTGTTTTTTAACACATTATGTGTTAGTAATATGTTATAAAAGGCCTTACTGTGATGTACAATATAAACAAAGTTGCAAACCACCAGTTTAAAATATTCTAAATTTTTGATAAGATGAATTGGTGTTAAATATAATATACTCTAGGTTTCTCTGTTGATGTCAAGATGATAAACTGGTGAGTTTCTAAGATTACCATGCTTTCATGTGGTAAGGCAAGGTCTTGTGTATTTTAGACAATAGTGAGTGGACAGTGCTTACGCCTCGATCCTTCTGGAGTAACCTAAAAGCAGAACTTCAGTCATACTACAACTGGACAATAGAAGTGGAATCTGTTGATGCAGTTGTTGAACACTATGGCATCCAGAAAGTCTCACTTCTTCGCTCCTTCTGCATGAAGTGCGGCCTTCAAATTCTCTTGAAGGAGTATGGTTTAGAAAATTGCACCCGTGCAGCATTTACAGAAGATGACATTTTGAACGTGTTTCCTGTGGTAAAGCATATTAACCCAAAGGTAAGGAGCACATAAGTTTATCCAGAATGTGAGGGTATATATAACCATCTAAGTTATGGTGTTCAAGTCCTATTGAAAAGATAATGATACTAGTGTTTATTAACTAAATCGAACTGTGTAGAGGTTATAGCTACAAAACTTTGCATGTGTGAAATATAATGGTTAACTTTAGTTACGAATAAGAACCAACAGAAAATGTAGATGAGTGTGTAATAACATGTCCACCACCCTACATGTCTGCTACGTCCAGTGCTTTCTGTCACCCACTGCTGTGGCTCTTCAGGTTGGCTGAGACTTGACTGTAACTATATTGTGCGAGTTAAGCTTTTCAACTGAAAAGTTTTTCTTCAAAAACAAATGATTTAGTAATTCATAATAACCCCGGTAAACTTCTTATTAAACTGAAGTTGATGGAAGACATTGAAAAACACAGTTTCTCTGCCAGGCTGATTGTCTCTATTTCTGTGTTTATTAACCACACCTACCTTTAAGTAACAGAAAAAACATTTTTAGTAAATACAGTTAGATATTTGTTGATTATTTCAGACCACAGATGCTTACAATTTCTGCACTGCAGGCCAGAACAAGATCCAACAAGGGTTTTTAAAAGAAGGGTATGAACTAATAAGCAAGGCTGTAAACTTGATGAACAATGTGTATGGGGTCATGCACCCAGAAATAGCCCAGTGTCTCCGAATGTTGGCTCGACTTAACTACATAATGGGGGATCACACAGAAGTAAGTGTGTGTTTTGTCTTAAAACTGAGATTTGAGTCAACATTTTTTAGTGATGATCTCTTTATTTCAAATTTATAAACTACATCATGAAATGAAACAGTAAAGATATTTTGTATTCACCAGTTTTTATTAACTGCAGCTGTTGGAAGTGTTGAAAACTTTCAGTTATTTATTATTTCCTTTTTCATCACTATTTTACTTCAGTTACAGTAACAAATCATGGTAATCACCAATTTTTTCTATAATAACGATAAACTTCTGTTTAACAAAAATATCTTTGACACTCTCATAGTAAAAATGGTTGTGGTCAGTGGAGAGACACTGTTTTTGCCAGATAACTTTCATTTTACATCATAAGGTGTATAGCAACTCCAGATTAAGTTTTGATATATTTTTAGATGAGCTGTTATGAAGATCTTTATATGTTTTTAGTTTGTAAATAAACACAGAGAATGAAATGATAAATTAAATGTTATGAATCCATGATGACGAGAAAACCCACTTTTAGAGAAAATTATATATTTAAAAATGGTTGGTATGGGTAGAGAAAGCACTAGTAACCTGACGATGATTGAAGAAGGTCAAAACACTGTTTGCTCCTCTACTAGTGCTTTCTCTACCCATACCAGCCATTTTTAAATATGTAAATATTTCAGACACATTCTTCAATATACCTAATTTCAATATGTCATATTCGAATTTAGTTAATCTTTGATTTATGTTGATTTATCAGGCTATTGAATACCAGCAGAAAGCTGTACTAATGAGTGAGAGAGTGAACGGTATTGACCATCCCTACAACATCACAGAATATGTGAGTGATCATGCTGTGAAGATTGTTAAACTAATGACTTCTGTACTGGTTTTCAGTGAGATTATTTTGCTTTAACTGTAACAGGACATATAAAACCAATCATTTTCACTGCATCTGAAAATATTTTGTGTAGTACCTCAGCTAAAGTGTAGAACAATACTTTTGAAATATGGATTTTTCTGCATAACAAACCAACTGATAAGAAAGGTCAATCATTTGAAAGCACTTGGGTTTTGAATTTTGTAACCCCCACATTCTCCTAAGTTTATATCATAACGTATAAACTTCAATGAAATTGTACAGAAAAATTTTACTGTTTAAACAAAGTATTAATTGTATTATAATCAAGATAAATAGATAAAAGCAGAAAATGATAATTCTGTCCAGTAATTTTTAGAATACCTGTTTGGTGTTTTAATTAGTTTTACAGAGATGTTAGTCACGTTTTTTATATAATTTCTATTGTGACCTGTGTATCTTCTATATAGACTCATCTCGCATTGTACTGTTTTGCTAATTCCCAAGTAAGCACAGCTTTGAAACTTCTCTACCGTTCTCGATATCTGGCTCTACTCATCTTTGGAGAGAACCACCCAGAAATAGCCATGCTGGATGTATGTTATAGTGAGATTTGATTATATTAATGGTATTGGGTGTATTCTAGAGCAGGGGTCTCTAAACTATGGCCCATGGGCAGCATTGGACCTGCCAACAGTTTATTAAAGTAATAAAATAATTTTTTAATATTATACAAACAAAAAGTAATACGTAATTGAGCAAAATCCTATCTAGTTATGATACAGCCTGCTAATAGTTCCTTAAAATACTGTCATATCATTTTGATTTTTAATTTAAAAATAAACTTAATTGAGCAAAAGTCAATTCAGGTGTGATAGACTTTTCTATTTGCTGGAAAACATCATATTACTTAGTATTGCATCATCTCGCTTACCGATCCCAGTATCCTGAAGCAGCATGTTTTTTCCCCTGCCTGCCCCATGTACCTCAATGTGTGTCAGTGAATGCTGCTGTTTACTTTATATTCAAATTCATAGCTATTCAACAAAAGAGAAATATTGACTCTGAATGTCATGCTTTTAAAGAACAGTGAAGTGTGTACTACTTTTTTGTTGAATTACATAAAGTTCTGTGATTAATATGCAACGGGATTACTGCAGTGCTAAAAGAATACAACATTCATAGACATTTCAAAACCAAGCACTTATCAAATTATTCTCAGTTCACAGGAAAGCTATTTCCAGACAAATTCGAAACCTTGAAACATTACTTATTATCACCACAGTTTGTATATAAGAGAAAGAAAGCCTAGAATGAAGCTGCAACAAACAAGTTTCCAAGTGGCACACCTGTTAGCCAAGCAAAGAAAACCATTTATCGATGGTGAGCTAATTATACCATGTATGATTGAAGCAGCTGAAGAAATGTGCCCAGAAAAAGTAGACTTATGACTATTAGCCTTTTGGCAAATACAGTTGCTCATAGAGATGAGGACATTGGAAGCAGTATTGCATCTCAGACAAAGCCAGAGAGTTCAAGTGCTTTTCCTTTATGCTTGATGAGTAAACAGATATGTCTGACACTTCAGAGTTGCTGTTATTTATTTGCAGATTCAGTATTAATTTTGAAGTGACTAAAGAATTAGCTTCTGTGCACAATATGCTTGGGACAATCACAGGTGAGGACATTTTCAAAGAGGTCGAAAAATCACCTGGAATGGAAATGGTTGAAGTGCGTTACAGCAGATGATGGTAAAAATACGTGTGGTGCAGGAAAAGGTTTAATTGGGCAAATTTACAAAGCTGTTGAAAGTGTGGGTTGTTCCAAGCTTGTGGTTCTTCACTGCATTATTCAACAGCAGCCATTATGTCAAAATATCTGAATCTGTCATGTTTCATGGAACATGTAGTTTCAACAGTGAATTTCATTTGCTCTCGTGGACTCATCCATTGCTAATTCCGTGAATTTTTTATGTTAACAGAAGCAACATATTCTGACTTGCTCTACCACACTTCAGTTCAATGGCTTAGCTGTGGGAAGGCTATGTCACAATTTTTTGAGTTTAGAAATATGATTCAAATTTTCTTAAATGAAGAGACCCACCCTCAACTTTTACTCCCCAACAGTGAATGGAGTGGCTTTGGAAATTAGTTATCTGTAGACTCGACCATGTACCTGAATGAATTCATTCTTAGATGTTGTTTATTTGCAGAGCCAATATTACTTTTGAAGTGACTGAAGAATTAGCTTCTGTACACAGTGTGCATGGAACCAACCACAAGTGAGGACATTTTGAAAGAGACCAAACAGTCACTAACTCAGTACAACCTGGAATAGAAACAGCTGAAGTGTGTTACAACAGATGATGGTAAAATTATGTGTGGTGCAAGAAAAGGTTCAGTTGGGTAAATATACAAAGCTGTTGAAAGTGCAGGTTGTTCCAAGCCTTTGGTTCTTCACTGCATTATTCATCAGCAGGCACTGTGGAGAAAATATCTATCATGTGTTGTGGACCCTGTAATTTCAACAGTGAACTTCATTTGCTCTCATTGTCATATCTGTGAATTTTAAGAAGAAATAGAAGCAACATATCCTGACGAACATGTTATGCTCTTCTGGGTTCAAAGCATGCCGTCCTCGTAGAACTTCATATTTAATGCCTGTTCACTTAGAAGCACGATTGAGGTATGCAAGAAAGCATGTAGATAAACCCTTTACCTGTTGGAAGAGTATTCTTTGGTCAGACGAGACTACAGTTGAGCTTTTCGGCCACAATGATATTCAGAATATTTTTCATAAGAAGAGGAAGCGAAATCTTCCAAAGAACACTGTCCCTACAGTTAAACATGGAGGTGGCTTGATCATGCTATGGGGTTCCTTCAGCTCTTCTGGTGTAGGTAGCCTTCACCGCGTCAACGGAATCATGAAAAAAGAAAAGTACGTTGATATATTAGACACTTATATGAAGAATGATGCTCGGAACTTGTGGCTTGGGCGTCGTTGGATCTTTCAGCACGACAATGACCCTAAGCACACGTCGAAATATGTGCAATCCTGGTTGCAGAGGAACCATATAAGTGTTCTGGAGTGGCCATCGCAGTCACCCAATCTCAACCCAATTGAAAACGTTTGGCATGAGTTGAAGACCAGGGTTCATCAGCATCATCCGAAAAACTAGGAGGCCTTCTGTAAAGAATGGAAGAAAATAGCAGTTGAGTACTGTCAAATGATCATGGAGGGCTATGAGGAGAGATTGCACCAAGTAATTCACCTGAAAGGCTACACAACTGACCATTAAAGTAGATGCATGAACACTTTCTGTCCCTCCTGTGTTTGGTTATTTGTTTATAAACAGTTTATTTGTTGTTCAATTTACATAAAAATTTATGTAGATGTGTATTAGTATAATATTTATAATATACTATACTTTCATTATCCTAATCATGATACTTGTTAAGTTATAAGGAAAAAACTACTCACAACGCAGGGGTACGAACACTTTCTGTGGTAACTGTACATATTCCTACTTAATATTACCACGACCCCCTTGGTCAGCAAAGTCTAAAAAGATCTACTTCTCAGCCCTTGCCCAAAAAGGTTTGGAGACCCCTGGTATAGAGATCTGTTATAAACAGGTTTTGTCGATTTTCAAAGTGTTGTGTGCTTGCTGTCTCTTTCTACATTTGTTTAACCATTACAATAGAGCACATACTTTGCTTGTAATAAAAATAAACCAAGACCTAAAAACCATATTATCTGATTAAGAACTCTAGTAATCTAAATTTTACAACTTGTTATTAATCTTCTTAAAAGAAAATTAACTAAAACTGCCTGGTTATACATAGCTACAAAGTAAACAGAAGTTCAGTTATTAAATGCATTATTTTATTGTTTCAAACTCTAGCAGTGGTTGGCTTTTGTGATCATTTGATTTCCATAGAAATTGTATAGAGTGGCTTAGCCACTAAATATCCAAGTCTCTCTCTTTTTTTTTTACTTGTGATGCCCTTTAAAGCTGAAATTTTTGTATTGATATGATTGAAGGAAACATTTTAATGATCCTCACAATCCCTATAAAGCTGAGTTTCAGAATTTCCTTGTCAATATTTCAAGTAAATTGTGTAAAAATTTGCTTATGGTCCACCATATTCTTTAATGTAAAAACTGCTAGTTAGGCCTTAAAATGTCTAAATTTACTTTATTTTTTTTTATATTAGTGTCTCCAACAAGTTATCTGTTGGCTTTACCCTATTCAATGTAGAAACAGAAGAACAACTCCAGATTACAAACAATGCATGATGCTCCATTAGTTAACATAATAGTTGAGAACAACAGGAAACTTTTTGATCCAATTAGGGTATCCTCTCCACTAAAACTATATCATAGCAGATTTCATAATGACACAAGATAATAAATCCCTGAATTGTTTTAAATTAGTGAGCAAAACTATATACAAACAGGTGCTTAAATCAGGTAAACCTTTACCTGAAAGAACATGTTTTTCATTATGGGCCCAAATAACTGGCTTGAAAATTTTTTCATGATTTGCATGGATGTAGGTGAGCACATAGCTGCATTAAATATACATTTTCTGTCTGGAATTATTGACATAGTATGGCAGTAATGTTTTTTGTAATAAAGGGTTGTGTCACACAAATTTGATGCAAGAAAAGTTCCCTGAATTCAAAAACTTTGATAACAACTGATCAACACTACCTGAAGGTAATCCATCACAAGTCCAACCACTCTGTTAGAAAAACAAAGCTGTCTTAGCTGAAGGGAACTCATGTCATTCTCATCATTGAAATATGATAAGATGACCACCCTAAATACCCCAAACTTGTTTCTTTAACTTTTCAATTCTAGTAGTCCTCCTCTGAACCATTATCAACAATTCAATGTTTCTTGTGAGGTAAGGACTGTAGGGCTTAACACAGTACTCTAAATGTGGCCAAACCAATTACCTTATAGTTGTACCTGGTTAAATAGGTTTTTGTAATAAACAGTTCTTTAGGTTTAGCTTTACTCAGCTTTTTAAAGGTGTTTATGTAGTCCTTTTGGACTTGCAAAGTGGCTGAATTAGTTACTAATTCTAGTTTTCTCTTTGTAACTTTTATACCTTTATTACAGTGAGCATAGTTTAAATTGAAATTTGAAACTCTAGTTTGTATTGTTTTTAAAACTTTCACACTTATATATAAACATCTTGTTAACAACAAAATATGAGAACCAAGTGTTGAACCATAAGGGATGGATTAGCATACATGCCCCATGATTCAAAGACTGGTCCTCAAAATTTTAGTAAAGCCCTGTGAAACTTTCTATGACAGTGAACATTATTTCATTTTAGAGCAACATTGGACTTGTCCTTCATGCTGTTGAAGAGTATGACCTCTCATTACGCTTTCTACAACATGCATTAAAACTTAACAGCAAGTAAGTAATGTTGGATTAATAAAATTATTAGTTTGAGTTAAACTGATTGTGAAAGATAGGTGGTTAGACCATGCATACTGATAAAATATCATAATTTATTTAGTAATTATTAAAAATGTATTTATGGCGTGTACCATACTTCTTACTTGTTAAAGGGCACTTCTAAACAACAACTAACAGTCTTTAGTAGTAATTACACATTTCTTGGAGATCTTGATGTGTCTAACTTTACATGGTGACACTTGACAGTATCATTGCCACATTTCTTTCAGGAAAGCAAACTAATAACATCCCAGACTGTATATAAGATTATTACAAAGTCAAGTTAGTTTTTAAAGCCATTCACTTCAAAGTCGTGTAGTACTCATGTGCATCTGATTTGTGACTACAGGTATTACGGAAACAAAAGTCTAAAAGTGGCCATTAGTTACCATCTTGTGGCACGCACACAATCTTGCATGGGAGACTTTCGTGCTGCTCTCCAAAGTGAAAAGGAGACATTTTCAATATACAAAACACAAGTAGGTGTTAAGTTTTTTTTACAATATTGAGTGTAACTATTCAGCAGTACAGTTGTTACATTCCTACTGACAGTGATGTATTATTTCATCAGCTAGATGCTCTAACAGTTCAGATAAGACACAGTACTTTTATTGCCTTACACTTTTTGTAAGAATAGACATTTTATAGTTCCCACTACAAGACAAGTCTTTTCTTGCACTAATTTATTTTCCAGCTTGGAGAAGACCACGAGAAGACAAGAGAGAGCTCAGAATGTTTACGACACCTTACTCAGCAAGCAGTTGTCCTACAGAGGAAGATGAACGAGGTTTACATGGGTAAACCTGGAGCTACATTACCACCAATTCAGGTGATGGTACACCTTAATTTGATTTATTCTAGTTCACAGAACAACTATTAGTAGTAAGAGAGGGATACAGGTTTTGGAGGTCATTTTTTGACAATCATCCATTATTGATTTCAGATCCAGCCACCTTCCATGAGTAATGTCCTTGGTATGCTTAACATCATAAATGGTATACTTTTTGTTCATATAAGGTAAGTTACACAGGTTTTACTCACTGCTTTTCTTGTAACCATAACTCAGGTTTGTTTCCTAATTGCTTGCACTTTCTCAGTAGTAACTATTCAACATCAGGTATAAATCCTATACAAATATTTATTAGTTTTACTACCCTCATTTCTTTTTAGAATAATCTTGTGTGTTAAGCATTAGTTATTGATTTCTAGTGAAAACAAAATGTTAATGATTATAAATATATCACTAGTTAACAACCTGTAACTACATGTTTACAGTAAAGAAGATCTGGAGAAATTCAAAGCTGAAACAGAAAGACAACAACAGAAAGACACACCAACAAACAAAGTGGTAAAGGATAGCACTTCTGATGTTCCAGAAACTGATAAAAAAGACACTGCCAGTAGATAATTGGAACATGATGTAGAAGGACATCTTTTATTTCAACCTAAAGGAATGTCTGGTGATGTTGACACCAACGAGGGTTTGTTGGAATCATTAGTTATTGTAAATGCTGCCACCTGTCAAAGATTTGGTGTTCAACTCTCTTGGATGTACAATATAAATGCTTTAAGTGGGGGGAGCAATCATTGGTATAGTGTTCTCCCAAAGTTACCTACAGGGCTAATTCTTTTTGTTCCAAATGAATTTACCAAGAACTTCTAGGTTCATTGGTACAAGAGGATCTCCTCTTGTAGATAAGCTGCAAGTTAGTTTTATTAATAAATTAATATAAATCTGTTATTCTCTTCTCTGTTCTGAGACAAGGTCGTTGGCATTAGAGAAATCCACCATACAGTGAAAGTTGTGTGTTATACTAATAACCCAGAATTGTTGGGAAGTAGTTACATAGAAGATTTATAAAAATTAATAAACCTCAACTGAAGATTTCCCTAAACTCCTTGGAGGACACATAATAGAGTATAAATAAATATTAAATATTAGCAGTGACACAGGTTAACATGTGCTGGTATCAGTAACTTCTCGAATAAGATGTACAATTGTGTGGATTACATAGAAATTTGCTTACTCTTCAATTCATAGATTATTTGAATCTTAGATTGTTTAGCCTTTCTTGCAATAATTGTTTTAAGATTAGGTAAAGTGTAAAATATAACACATTAGAAACTGGTGCTTGCTACTCTGTTACATTTCATGACAATATTGAAAAGTCAGATTTTTACCAAGCTTTGTTTGATTATAATGTAGGACATTTACAGGTAGATGTCAATGTATGACCAACAATTACAACACATGTAAAACCTTGAGCTGAACATACCATTTGTATTGGCAATAAGTGAGAATCATGAACAAGGAAATGTTTACTATTACACTCATGTTATAATATACTTTATAGACATATTTTACCAATTAAAAATAAAAATGTTAAACTCAGAGATTTAAGAAACCAGAATCAGCTGAACCATGGAAAGGACTTTGTAACACAAACATCTGTTAAAGCAGTGAGATTAAGTACTGCTGCCAGTTTCCTTTACCATTCTATCAAACCATTAGTCCCTTATGAAGTCTTAATATGTAGCCAGTAGTTGAGATAATGGAAGACATCACTTATAAAACAAACATTTTCTTAGTACATTTAAATTTTCCAAAATATGGGAAATAGTTTTGATTATATTGGCATATCCTGCAACTCTCTCACCATTCCATGGAATACCATGGTGTCTGCCCTAATAGATGAAGGCTGGTCTCATACATGTTGCTAATTTTACCATTCCATGGAATACCGTGGTGTCTGCCCCACTAGATAAAGGTTGGCCTCATACATGTTGCTACTTTCACTATTGCTTCTTCTGCAGTGTACTAATGTCATGGTTCTTCATTACATTGTGATAAATTTATATATATTGGACTCACACATATATAGATGTTTAGAAGTTTTCAGTTACCATTACTAAATAAACTTATTTTAATATTATACTGAGAACAATAGCAGAATATTTGGTGTTGTTTTTTAATTATAATAAATTTATTACGATTTATAACAATAGTTCAAAGAAAATAATAATAAAAAATATTAGTGCAGTTCCTACTGTAGCTCTTTTAATAGCACTAAAAACCAACCAACACCAAACTAGAACAGTGGGCATAAACCATAAGAAAAGGTATAGTTCACTGTTCTCATGGGGATGACTGGGTGACCCACATGGGACTTGTAGAGACAACATAAACTGAATCATTTTATGTTTCATGAGGTTGTTAACCACAAAATTAAATGGTTTTAAAAATAGCCAGAAAACATTACTAGATAACAAAAGGATCCATAAACTAAAAACAACATTAAACATTGTCTGAACTTGACTGTCATCAAGAATGTCTCTTCTATTCAATGAAAGACATCAAACCAGGATATTTTGTCACTTCTTTCTATGTTAGATGTGCAAAATAATGCTACATACAATTAATACCTGTGTCAATAGAAAATCTCAGTTGGTATTGGTACTTATTGTACAATATTCCTTTATAAATCTTCTGTTTTGAAGCAAACCGCACATGTAGTCTAATTTATACTGGCAGTACTCTCTCTCAGAATGTTAACGTTCTGTCTTTTATAATAACTGGTAAAATTAATTCCTACCATATATTTTTTTATATTAAACACAATTTGAAAAGTAATGTTTATACTTTAATTCTACTAATAGAATAGAAAACATGAAGCTAAAGGAAACAGTACTATACACTAATAATGTGTGTATTTTCAATGAGTTATGTCATGGAGGGAATTTATCTTGTTTAAAACTACCATAATACTTTATGAACAAGTTATTTTTAATGCAATCATAAATACACTGAAGACTTAACCTATATATAATCTGCACACAGTTTAGGTTTTATTTTTTATGATGGAAAACCTTCCTCCATTATTGATTTCTGTTGGACTGTCTCAAGTTTCTCACACACAGACTTCAGGTGTCCCTGAAGACTTTGTATAGCTTCCTAAACAAAAAAATAATGAATCTGATGTTAACTTTTTAAATTTCAATATTTGTATACATAGAAAAACAGAGTTATGAAACCAAGTACACAATGTTCTAATTATATTGTAAAAACACACTTAAAAACAGACATCTAACTCTTTTATAGATTGCCAGGTCTAATCTGAGCCAACAATCACAGTATATAAAAACAGGTTTCTAATGTGAAACAACAAGTATGGTATTTAGAAAACAGATTTCCAATTCATTTTACACATGGCGGTATCTAATCTGAGACAACTAATATTTAGAAACAGGTTTCTAATTCATTTGAAACAAAGCCATATCTACTCTGAGACAACTAGTATTTAGAAACAGGTTTCTAATTCATTTTACACATTGCCAATATCTAAGACAAAAATTACAGTACTTTTAAAACAGGTTTCTTCATTTTACACACCATACAAGAGAATGATGAAATTAGAAGTCCATGTAAATTCTGAAGGAAACCTTTCTTTAATCATGATGAGTATAAAAGGTCTAAACTTTCATGTTTTCTCAAAGTAAATATTTTAACCCACAACTAATAACAAAAACCTAGTAAGAGACTAATGTTTGTTCTGTAGAATATGTTGGTCAAGTTACAAAAAGACTAACCTCTTTTATAACACATAAAAATAAAGAGATAAGTCAGATTTACCATTTGTTTATTTTCTGTTTCACGGATCTCTTTTACTAAAGTTGAAAATTCTTTTTTGATTTCCTGAATGTTGTGTATCATCTTGACAGGATTAGGCTACAAGACATGAATTAGTTGAAATAAGAACAAAATAAACTAATATTTTCATTTATGATACCATTTCGTGATAGATGTTTTACTGTCTTACATTTTATGAATGCACAAACCTATGGTAAAAACTGTTCATGTTGCTTGTCTTCAGTAGAATGATTACAAAGTCACTTTCTACATTACTTCAGTTATTCAGACAGCAGTTACACGAGTACACAAACACTATAGTTAAGACAGCAGTTACACGAATACACAAACACTATAGTTAAGACAGCAGTTATTTGTATATGATGATGTAATTTAGATATCTGTATTATGTTTAAACTGTCCTGTATATGTGGAATTAACAGACACACCCTTTATAGGAAAGAAGTTATCCGAGAAGACAGTTTTATATTTGTTTTATAATGTCAACAAACAAAAATGTTCAAAAGGAATTTCTGCTGTAAGTGTATTTGATAAAAATTCTTTAATGTGTGTTATGTAAATAGTACATGATTATTAGAAACATCTCAGTCATAGAAGACTTCTCCGACAGATTCAAATATTCTTGTAATTGTACATGAGCAACTGAGTAATAAGCAATACACAGTCTAATATGACACTAATGACTATCACTGTAGAAGTGGAACTTCTAATGATGACATATTTGAAGTTACCGTTTCAGATCTTTCCAGTGTAGTGTCAGCACATTTGCATATTTTAAAGCAAGAATCATTCTAATAGCCTTCTCTTCATAAAACAATATTAACAGTTGTTTAAGGCATATAAAATGAATTACTGCAGCTCAAGAACATTGTAGCTCTTCACTTACAAAGTTTCTATATATAAATGTCTCTATCAACCACCAACTGATGGACTAAATAACTTATTTAATATTCTATGGTGGTTTAAATATTTTGCATCTCTAACATGCAAAATTACTTCATCCCAAGACATCTTATCAACCTCATACT
Organism: Tachypleus tridentatus; assembly: GCF_004210375.1. Lineage (NCBI taxonomy): Eukaryota > Metazoa > Arthropoda > Merostomata > Xiphosura > Limulidae > Tachypleus > Tachypleus tridentatus. Next base: position 125,003,075 of record NC_134830.1, on the reverse strand, counting down.
GTACCAACTTAGCTAGAAATAACCAAGTGAAATTGATGGAAAGGAACAGTGTAATAACTCGAACTACCACAGATCCCCCCCTGTTCAAAACAGAAAGAATTCAAGATTTCTGTGTTAATACTGATGTTCTTATCACAAACCCAGAAATTTAACTGAAACTCACCAATGTCTCCAAGAAGTTTTAAATTTTATAAAAAAAATAAGATAAACATGAGAATTAAGTATATATATAAAATGTAATATAATATAATATTAACCATCAAACAACCTAGAATTTCACACCACCTTATGAATAGTTGTCTCTCTACATATGCCCTCATCACAAAAATAAAGTGATAAAGATGTATATACTGAAAGATAACAATATTTTATTATAATAATGTTCCAGGTTCTGCATGCTGCCCTTTAAATTGTTTCCTCCATCATCAGTTGGGGTCACTGTCATCACACACCCCTGTCCAAAACAATAATGACGAGGGTGGTCACTGTTAACATACACTACTGTTCAACATAGTAATTTACCATAAACTTTCAACAGATCTTCCACCATAAGTAGATGTCTATTTCAAATTTCATGTTTAAGCTGAAAACTTGATTGTGTAATCAAATAGGATAGATGTAATTCCAATTTTGTCAGATGCCCTCTCAAGAAAACAGCCAATTATTTCAAGATATGGCTTCAAACCTTTCTTTATTATTTTGACAATAGTAACAGGAGATATGCTCAACTTCACTATAATGTTTTATGGGTTCAGATGGTGTACTTCATTTGTAAATGTAACCTTCAAGGTGTAAATTAGAGTGTTACTCTAAATTTGTTTCATGTTAGTTTTGAAGTCAACTGCTGGACTCATTTTTCTCCTTGCAAAATTTTACACATCAAGAGAGAACACTAAACCCTGATTTTTTTTTTTTAATGTCACGTTCTTTTTATCTATATCATTTTGTTGGAGGAATAGCATTCTTCAAAACAAAAAATGTTGTGTCACTTCCTTCAATCATAACTTCATCCTTAACTTACTCTTTCAATTTCATCTTTTATTTATATAGTTATGGGATGAACATGTCATCACCCGTAATACCACATTTCACACCTACAGTAACATTCAATATCAATACCATATGCAAGTAAGGCTTATAAAGTGCAAGTAAACACAGTGTAATGATAAATATCTACATCAATTATTGTGACAAAAAAACTACTTATACAATTTGTCTATAAATAGTTCTAACAGAAGAGAATTTGTTATAAAATTACTAAAAACATTTATATTCAAAACAAACTTACCTCCTTGTTGTCTGTAATCTTGGCAAGTTCATTCTCCAGTTTACACTCAATAAAGTTCAAATCTGAATCGGCTTTGTTGAACTATGCATAAAAGAAAAAGTTATAAACTGTTGACAACAAACATATTTACACACATGCACTAAAATGAAAAGTAAATTATAAACTGTTGACTGCAAACCAATATATATATGTATATGCAATAAAAGGAAAAGTACACAATACACTATTAATTAGAAATACATTACCAACAGCTGGGTGAAACTTTATCATAAATGTACTTAAAAAATACCTTAATATTTTTTTTTAAATAACTAGGGGTAACAAAAATATCAATTGGACTGTGGACTTTCAGTACAGTTATTCCCAAATTTCCATCTCTAGCAAACTAAAATAAAGACTTCTTGTGTTTTTTACTTGAAAATGTTACACGCTGTTAAATATTGTCTGTGATGACAATAAAGGGGTTAGATGTTTTATGAACTTATTAATTACCCAATTTTTCATTATAAAAAATATTAGATTAATACTAAAACTTACAACCTAATCTTATGTGTACAATAATATTAATAACTTGATATTCACAATACGGAAATCTAGCTGTAGCCAGTGTTAAACTAATTTCAGTATTATTACTAAATACAGATCACATATTACAGTCTTTCCTTCCCTTCTGCTACATTTTATTAACCTAAACTGTCACTAGGCAGCTGTGGGAACTGAACTTTGAAGACCTGCCTAGTCTTGAGAAACAAAATTAAACACCATTTTTAGTTGGTTCACCATTCAAGAAAACTCCAATATATTTTTAATTCAGTTATTTTTATATACACAAGCTTTTACGTTTGTTCGTAGTTTTTAAAATGTGGTGAAATAAATATCGGATTATTTCGTAAAATGTTAAAGTGTAACTGTAACAGTTTCAGATCGATCATACTGTCATTCTTTATGAGGAGAGGAATTGCAGTTTTTTTTAAACTTTAGTCATTCATAATATTAAAACTTAGGAAGTTTAGAATCAGCCCTACCCAGACTAATAAAAATATAAAAGTAATCATAATATTTAGCTTCAAAATGTAACTTCTAAGTTAGCATATAGTTAGGCTTACCAGTACCATAGTAGTCTCAGTGTTATTTTACAAGTTAAAGCCCATTGTTTAATACAGTGGCAATTGTACTACTAGGGTAATAATTATTTCTGTTATTATTAATAACAATAATACTATTATAATTAAAGGTAATAGTAATTACTAATACTTGTAACAGTAATACTGACTTCTACGTGTAATGTTACTAATAACTAAATTTTATTAAAATAGAGTAATAAGCACTTATTATGTAAGGAAACGTATTTCGTATCCGTTTTAACGTGAATTTCAATTTAAACTATTTAAATATACTATTTAATAAAGATTTATCGTAGTTTCTTACTAATGCTTCCAACTTCTCCACTGTGGCTTCCATGTTCTTCGTAGTCGTTTACGATAAGCAAAATTATGACGCCAAAAATGAATGAAAATTTACTTCTTAAACTAAATATAAAATTTATTGTATGGTGTTGATGTTATATTTCTTATAATAAAATAAGAAAGTGATAAAAATTACGGCAAACTTGATTTATACGTTGTTAAAAACAGATACATAAGATACCTTCTAGTTTGACTGTGTGGGTATTTGGGTATTGATGTTGTTAAATACCCAGGAGGGTCAGGTACATTTGACCTCTTCCTCCCTCCCGAACGATTATAGCGTCTGTCTTTAGGGTTTTTTTTTTTTTTTTTTTTTTTTAAGCTTTGGGCCAGAGTAAAAGTATAACATCATACTCAGGTCCATTTCAGGGCTCAGTCCATGCATGGACGAACAAGAAGTTTTTTTTTTTTTTTCCATTTAATTTTTTTTTTTTTTTTGTATTTTCATATATATATATATTTTTTTGTATTTTTTTCTCCTTTTTCTCGATTGAGAGAATGCTACTACTACTTGTAGTAAGACAAACACTCACACAGAAAAGAAAGTAATAATAATAATTATTATTCAATACTTGAATAATAATTCAAAAAGAGAAGAGAAAAAATAATAATAATAATAATGATTAAAAAAAGAAAATAATAATTATAAAAATAAAAAGAAACAAGGACTAAGTGTCTAGTGGATAGTGGCCAGCTTGTGTTACATTTCTTAAATATATGTTAAAAGGGGAGAGGTATTTAGGACCATTTACATCATGTACGTGATATCTGTCGAGATCACACATTAAGTCATTTTGTGCCAATTCTTATTGAAATATTTTAGAGAATTATGCAAGAGTCTTTCAGCTATTGTATCTATGTTTGCATACTTGTGCATGAATGTGGTTGAGGTGCTACGTGGTACTTTGTATGCTGAAGTTAGTACAGAATTTTGTATACGTTGAAGTTTCTGTACATGTGTGGGTGCTATGTTAATCCAGGCAGGTGATGCATATTCTATTGTTGGTCTAATGTACGTTTTGTAGATTTTAAGTATGTTGTCTGGTGATGTTCCTTGGATTTTACCTGAAAGACTTCTTGCATAGTTTGCTCTTTTCCAGATTCGTATCAGTACATTTTTAATATGTGGTAGCCACGTTAATTTTGAGTCATAGGTTAGACCTAGAAATTTAGCAGAAGTAGCAGTCAGTAAAAGTGATCCATTCATATAGAGTTTTGGTGGATCTTTTTCAGCTTATTCAGTCTGCTGAATACTATGACTTGGGTTTTTGGAATATTAATTTTGATTCTGTATTTCTGGCAGTATTCTTCGATGTTATTTAGGACTGGTTGTAGGTTCGTTGCTGCTATTGACGGAGTGGGGGCACTTTTCCAGACTGCTACATCGTCAGCGAACTGTGATGCATAACCTAAATTTAGGTCCGACAGAGGCATATTACTCACGTACATGATAAATAATATAGGGCTAACAACCCCTCTGCGGGACTCCTGCTTCGGGTGAAAAGGACCCTGAGTGGGCCCCATTTACATTTACTTTACACATTCTGTTATCCAGGAAGTTGGACAGCCAGCGAATAGTTTCCTGGGTATTGCCATTTCAAGCAATCTATGTCTTAAGTTGTTATGCCACACTGTGTCAAATGCTTTCTCAATGTCGAGAAAGCAAGCTACAGTGCATTCTTTTTTGTTGAAGCTGTCGGTAATTGATTCTGTAAGTCGAATCAGGTGGTCTGTAGTTTGGCGGTTTTTCCGAAATCCGTTTTGAATTTCTGGTAATTTTGAATTTTCTTCTAAGTAAACTGACAGACGATTACTAATTATCCTCTCTAATACTTTGCCAATACAACTGGTTAAGCTAATCGGGCGGTAGTTGTTTGGTTTATTCGCTGACTTTCCTTCTTTCTGGAACATTAATACTATTGCTTCCTTCCAAGAAACGGGGATATATCCAGCTGATAGTGAGAGATTAAATAACGCTGTTAGGTGTTCATATAATCTCTGAGTGCCTTGTTTTAGGAGGATAGCTTGAATACCATCTTCTCCAGGAGCTTTGTTTTTTGTGTTTTTAATAGCAGTTACTACTTCTGTAACAGTGATATGTTTTACCAGTTGATGAGTGCTCCAGTCTTTTGTTTTTTCTTGGTGTGTAATATTGTTGACTGGAAATTTAGGTGTAAAAAATGCTTCTGTTTTGGTCAATAAAGTTTGTGACTGTATTATAAAAGTATCTGTTCATGTCTGGTTCATGATGTGTTTTGAACGTGTTTTCTAGGTGTTTTTTAAATATCTCGGCTTTTTCTGTGTTAGTGTATGCTGTTTCTCCATCCAGTTCCAGTGGTGGATATACTGTGTTTGTTGTTCCTGTGTTTGTAAATCTTTTCAAATGTGTCCAGAATTGTTTAGGATCAGTTTTATGATTTAGATCGGAACAGAAGGTGTCCCAGTTTTCTTGTTTCTGTTGTCTGATTAAGTTTCGTATTTTATTTCTTATTGTGTTTATCTGAGTTTTAAGTGTGGGGTTTCGATTTTGAATGTACTGTCTGCGGAGTATATACCTTCTATTAACTATGCTTATCAGCTTTCGAATTTGCCGCTGAGAAAGAGTTAACGTAAGGGGCTGTATATATTATTTTCCTATTCGGATGAAAATTTTATTTTCCTCTGCGTTTTAAATAAGGAATGTTGATGTGAACAGTTACTATTCTAATTTTCTTGTTGTTCCCCTTTTTTGGCGTTTTAAACACACGTATATTAAATAGCCAAACTCTAATGGTCTACAATTAACATTACTCATATTTTCATGACTGTTTATAACAAAATCCACTGTAAATTACAAAAACATAGTTGAGACTTATATACAATGCTGGACAAAATCTTAAGGCCAATGAACATAAAGAAAAAATATGCATTTTGCGTTGTTAGACTCAACCACTTATTTGAGTAGAGCTTCGAAAAATGAAAATAAGAAAAGATAAAATAAAAAAATAGCATTTAAAAGGGAAAATGTGAACACTATGAAACTAGATTAAATACTAGCTGGTCAAAAGTTCAAGACCGTACCAAAAAGAAGACCTAAACAGGAAAGGAAATGCCAACAAGAAGTCTCAGTGGTGAGTTAAACGGCCGTCATTGCGAATAACTGCACACATTTGCTTTGGCATGGTCGATATAAGTGTTTGCAAAAGGCTGGCTGGAACGTTATTCCAAGTGGTAAAGATGGCTTCACGAAGTTCATGCACTATTTGGAATTGACGTCCATTTCTATAGACTTCCCTTGCCATCCACCCTCAAACATTTTCAGTGGGTTTCAGTTCGGGCGAACACGCTGGATGGTCCAAAAGAATCACATTATTCGTCATGAAAAAGTCCTTTGTCCTGCGGGCATTTTGGATTGCAGCATTGTCCTGCATGATCCAGTCATTTCCACACAAGCGAAGGCCTTCAGTCAATAAGGATGCTCTCTCCAACATGCCAATGTAGTCAGCTGCTGTTTGACGCCCCTTTTTAACCTGAAGCTTCATTGTTCCATGGAAGGAGAAAGCATCCCAGATCATGATGGAACTTCCTCCACTGTGTCGTGTAGAAAATGTTTCCGGTTGGATATCCTTATCGTGTCAGTAACGTTGGACCATCCAGGTTAAATTTTTTTCTCATCAGAGAACAAAACCTTCTTTCACTTTAATACGTCCCACGTTTGGTGCTTCTCAGCAAAGTTTAACCGAGTTGTTTCGTGGTGTGGAAGGATGCGTGGTCTTTGAAGACGTTTACGGTTTTTAAAGCCTTTCTCTCGTAGATGCCGTCTTATTGTTCTTGAGCTGCATTCTGCGTCCGTAAGGGCCTTAATCTGGTCCGACGATCGGCTGGTGTCTTGCCAGACAACCCGTCGAATCCTCCTGCTCAACGCCGGCGAAATTTCCTTGGACCGACCACTTGAAATTCTCGTTCTGTATCCCTCAGGGTCTTTTAAGAAATTTGCAACAGCAGTTTTACTACGCCCAATCTCACCAGCAATGGCACGTTGAGAGAGACCTTGCTTTTGCAGCTCGACAATTCTGCCACGTTCAAACACTGTCAACTTTTTAGCCTTTGCCGTGTTTTTACCCAATGTAACACAGGAGATATCAGTGGGAGATGTTGATAACGGTAATGCTTGAACACAAATGACTAAATTTCGTTACGTGTTTACCGATTTAGTATGGTCTTAAACTTTTGATCAGCTATGTAAAATATTTTCTCAACCCAAACGAGCCGTTTTTGCATATAAATTTCTCAACAAGTGGGTTTCTCGACATCACTGATTTTGATCAGCTAGTATTTAGACTAATTTCATAGTGTTCACATTTTTCCTATTAAATGCTAAAAAACGTTTTTTTATTTTTATTTTCTCTTTTCTTATTGTCATCCTTTGAAGCTCTACTCAAATAAGTGGTTGAGTCTAACAACGCAAAATGCATATTTTTTCTTTATGTTCATTGGCCTTAAGATTTTGGCCAGCAGTATATGTAAAAACGGCTGGTATGGATGGATTGAGAAAATTCTATGTAGAGGAGCGAACAACGTTTCGACCTTCTTCGGTCATGTTCTAGACGATAACCGAAGAAGGTCGAAAAATTGTTCGCTCCTCTACATAGAATTTTCTCAATCCATATCAGCCGTTTTTACTTATATATTTTTCTCTACAAATGAGTTTTCTCGTCATTACGGATTATAGTCGAGGTGTGCGTGTGATGAATTATTATAAAAACTACAATGGTTTTTATTAATTGTATCGTGAATCGCATTTCTTAAACATTTTATAGTTCTGGTGTACTATAATTTCATGTCCATTTATTTTCTCTGACAAGTGTCTTTCAAAACCACACCGCTAATTTTATTATCACATTTTTCTTTGTCACCCAGCTACTGACTTGCGATTTATCTAAGTGTACTTTCAAAGAACATGAGGTTTGTGTTGTCCATTCTCCTTGATCCAATGTGCTGTTGCATGAATAATGTCTTTCATTTTAATGTAGAGCTTTCGAAATTGTTCGTTTATTCTAAATTAGTGTAGTTTTTGCATAGTACATGATACCGAATTCTATCGAATTCAGTCTATCTGCCTTTCTTGTTTGCCACAGCTAACACCTATTTTACTCGAAATAAATATTGCTTTCAAGCTGCATATTTTCTAGTCAACAACAGTGTCCTTTACAGGTGGAACGCATAGTATCTCGAGATCACAACTTTCCATTCCCCGTGTTGAATGAGAATGATTATCAAGTAGATAATGTTGGGCCCGGCATGGCCAAGCGCTAGCTGTTCCTAATTTAGCAGTGTAAGACTAGAGGGAAGGCAGCTAGTCATCACCACCCGCTACCAACTCTTGGGCTACTCTTTTACCAACGAATAGTGGGATTGACCGTCACATTATAACGCCCCCACGGTTGAAAGGGCGAGCATGTTTTGTGTGACGGGGATTCAAACTCGCGACTGTCGGATTACGAGTCGCACGCCTCAACACGCTTGGCCATGCCGGACCAGCTCTTACAGTGTTCTTAAATTAAATGAAGAAGTCTGTTTCTTTTGAATTTCGCGCAAAGCTACTCGAGGGCTATCTGCGCTAACCGTCCCTAATTTTGCAGTGTAAGACTAGAGGGAAGGCAGCTAGTCATCACCACCCACCGCCAACTCTTGGGCTACTCTTTTACCAACGAATAGTGGGATTGACCGTCACATTATAACGACCCTACGGCTGAAAGGGCGAGTATGATTGGTGCGACAGGTCTTCGAACTCGCGGCCCTTAGATTACGAGTCGAACGCCTTAACACGCTTAGCAATGCCAGGTCCATATAAAGAAGTCAAGGCTCAGTGTACTTGGAAACATTAGGTCAAGTGTTAATAGCAGCTCTCATATCAAGTGCCTCATTTTTACTGTATCAGAGATCAAAATCTGTTTTAGATTGTGTGTTTTGTTTGGTTGTCTAAACGAGGAAATAATATAATTAATTTAAGACTGTTTCAGTGGCACAGTGAAATGATATTTGCATAATATATTTATAATAATTCACTTCCAGTCACATCCTAAATAATACATCATTACCTTGAAATCGTTATTTTCCAAAACAAAATTTCCAACCATCAACAAGGATCGGGTACCTTTATTCCCATAGAAATCCTGCTCTGTTTACAACTAGTTTAAGCTTATTATTAGTACAACTGTTTCACAGCTAAAAGTAACTGTTAGTACTACGTATTAATACATTTTACGTAATTTTGTCTAGGTATTGACTTGGTTTAAAATGGCCCGGCATGGCCAGGAGGGTTAAGGCACTCGTAATCCGAGGGTCGCGGGTTTGAATCCCCGTCACACAAAACATGCTCGCCCTTTCAACCGTAAGGGCGTTATAATGTGACGGTCAATCCAAGAGTTGGTGGTGGGTGGTGATGACTAGCTGCCTTCCCTCTAGTCTTACACTGCTAAATTAGGGACGGCTAGCACAGATAGCCCTCGAGTGCGAAATTCAAAAAAAAAATTTTAAGAGCTACTATGTGCGTTTTTTTAAACGTTTAGGAAAGGTATGCATACATGATAAATACAAATATTGAACAATAAATTAAATTTGACTTTACTCAAAGAATCAGGATTAATCTCTCTTTAAAATATATCAAATTTTGTGTGTTTTGTTTATTTTGCATGAATAATATAAACTCCAACTTATACATAATAATATCAATAGAAAAGCAAACATCCACACAAAAAACAGCAAAAAAAGAACGTTTGTTTGGTCTTTGGCCCAATCTCAAAGCTGGCAGAGCAAAACATGGGTCCAAGTGGTATGCCATAAAATAATTAATTATCCATGGCAAAAACGGTTTGTTTAGTTAATAAATCTATATTCTTGGGCCAATTTTTATTAATTTTCAGTTCTTTCTTCAAAAATGTCAACCAAAGCACTAAAACCGGCCCTTACAAGAGAAGGGCTACATCCTCTTGTTTTTTCGATGGTCAATTCTATGTTGAGTGTTTAACACTAGAATCACCAAGACAACTCTGCTTGGCTCAGGATGAACTTAAAACGTGGTCTATTAAGAAGACCCACAAGTGGAACAGTGGTATGTCTGCAAACTTCTACTTCTACTAACTGGATTCTCGATCCAGCAAGAAGGCCCCCTTATGGTACAGTGATATGTCTGCAAACTTGTACTTCTAGCAACTGGGTTCTTTGTTTATCAAGAAGGACAGTAGTATGTCTGGGAATATATATTTCAAGCAATCAGGTTCTTGTACTATCAAGAAAGACCCCTAGTGTGACAGAGGGGTGTCTGCAAACTTATACTTCTAGCAACTGGGTTCTTACACTATCAAGAAAGACCCCTACTGGGACATTAGTATGTCTGCAAACTTATACTCCTGGCAACTGGGTTCTTGACTATCAAGAAAGACTACTAGTGGGACATTCGTAGGACTGCAAACTTGTACTTCTAGCAATTGAGTTCTTGTACTATCAAAAAAGACCTCTAGTGAGACAGTGATATGTCTGCAAATTTATACTTCTAGCAACTGGGTTCTTGTACTATCAAAAAGACCCGTAGTGAGACAGTGGTATGTCTGGGAACTTATACTTCTATCAACTGGGTTCTTATACTATCAAGAAAGACCCCTAATGGGACAGTGGTGTGTCTGCAAACGTATACTTCTAGCAACTGGGTTCTTGTACTATCAAGAAAGACTCCTAGTGGGACAGTCGTATGTCTGCGATCTTATACTTCCAGCAACTGGGTTCCTGTACTATCAAGAAAGATCCCTAGTGGGACAGTGGTATGTCTGGGAACTTATACTTCTTGCAACTGGGTTGTTGTACTATCAAGAAAGATCCCTAGTGGGACAGTGGTATGTATGCAAACTTATACTTCTAGCAACTGGGTTCTTGTACTATCAAGAAAAACCCCTAGTGTGACAGAGGTGTGTCTGCAAACGTATACTTCTAGCAACTGGGTTCTTGTACTATCAAGAAAGACTCCTAGTGGGACAGTCGTATGTCTGCAATCTTATACTTCTAGCAACTGGGTTCTTGTACTATCAAGAAAGACCACTACTGGGACAGTGGTATGTCTGCAAACTTATACTTCTGGCAACTGGGTTCTTGTACTATCAAGAAAGACTCCTAGTGGGACATTGGTATGACTGCAAACTTGTACTTCTAGCAACTGGGTTCTTGTACTATCAAGAAAGACCCTAGTCAGACAGTGACATGTCTGAAAACTTGTACTTCTAGCAACTGGTTTCTTGTACTATCAAGAAAGACTCCTAGTGGGACAGTGGTATGTCTGCAAACTTATACCTCTCGCAACCGGGTTCATGTATCATCAAGAAAGACACGTAGTGGGACAGTGGTAAGTCTGCAAATTTATACTTCTAGCAACTGGGTTCTTGTACTATCAAGAAAGACCCCTAATGGGACAGTGGTGTGTCTGCAAACTCATACTTCCAGCAACTTGGTTCCTGTACTATCAAGAAAGACCCCAAGTGTGACAGTGGTGTGTCTGCAAACGTATACTTCTAGCAACTGGGTTCTTGTACTATCAAGAAAGACTCTAGTGGGACAGTGGTATGTCTGCAATCTTATACTTCTAGCAACTGGGTTCTTGTACTATCAAGAAAGACTCCTAGTTGAACATTGGTATGTCTGCAAACTTATACCTCTCGCAACCGGGTTCATGTACCATCAAGAAAGACACCTAGTGGGACAGTGGTAGGTCTGCAAATTTACACTTTTAACAACTGGGTTCTTGTACTATCAAGAAAGACCCCTAGTCGGACAGTGGTGTGTCTGCAAACTCATACTTCCAGCAACTTGGTTCCTGTACTATCAAGAAAGACCCATAGTGGGACAGTGGTATGTCTGGGAACTTGTACTTCTAGCAACTGGTTTCTTGTACTATCAAGAAAGACCCCTAGTGGGACAGTGGTATGTCTGCAAACTTACACTTCTAGCAACTGGGTTCTTATACTATCAAGAAAGACCCCTAATGGGACAGTGGTATGTCTGAAAACTTATACTTCTAGCAACTGGGTTCCTGTACTATCAAGAAAAACCCCTAGTGGGACAGTGGTATGTCTGGGAACTTGTACTTATAACAAATGGGTTCTTGTACTATCAAGAAAGACCCCTAGTGGGACAGTCGTAAGTCTGCAATCTTATACTTCTAGCAACTGGGTTCTTGTACTATCAAGAAAGACCCCTACTGGGACAGTGGTATGTCTGCAAACTTATACTCCTGGCAACTGGGTTCTTGTACTATCAAGAAAGACTCCTAGTGAGACATTGGTAGGACTGCAAACTTGTACTTTTAGCAACTGGGTTCTTGTACCATCAAGAAAGACCCCTAGTTAGACAGTGATATGTCTGGGAACTTGTACTTCTAGCAACTGGTTTCTTGTACTATCAAGAAAGACTCCTAGTGTGGACAGTGGTATGTCTGCAAACTTATACCTCTCGCAACAGGGTTCATGTATCATCAAGAAAGACACCTAGTGGGACAGTGGTAGGTCTGCAAATTTATACTTCTAGCAACTGGGTTCTTGTACTATCAAGAAAGAATCCTAGTGGGACAGTCGTATGTCTGCAAACTTATACTTCCAGCAACTGGGTTCCTGTACTATCAAGAAAGACCCCTAGTGGGACAGTGGTATGTCTGGGAACTTGTACTTCTTGCAACTGGGTTCTTGTACTATCAAGAAAGATCCCTAGTGGGACAGTGGTATGTCTGCAAACTTATACTTCTAGCAACTGGGTTCTTGTACTATCAAGAAAGACCCCTAGTGTGACAGAGGTGTGTCTGCAAACTTCTACTCCTGGCAACTAAGTTCTTGTACTATCAAGAAAGACTCCTAGTGGGACAGTGGTATGTCTGCAAACTTGTACTTATAGCAACTGGGTTCTTGTACTATCAAGAAAGACCCCTAGTCAGACAGTGACATGTCTGAAAACTTGTACTTCTAGCAACTGGTTTCTTGTACTATCAAGAAAGACTCCTAGTGGGACAGTGGTATGTCTGCAAACTTATACCTCTCGCAACCGGGTTCATGTATCATCAAGAAAGACACGTAGTGGGACAGTGGTAGGTCTGCAAATTTATACTTTTAGCAACTGGGTTCTTGTACTATCAAGAAAGACCCCTAGTCGGACAGTGGTATGTCTGCAAACTTATACTTCTAGCAACTGGGTTCCTGTACTATCAAGAAGGACCCACAGTGGGACAGTGGTATGTCTGGGAACTTGTACTTCTAGCAACTGGGTTCCTGTACTATCAAGAAAGACCCACAGTGGGACAGTGGTGTGTCTGCAAACTCATACTTCCAGCAACTTGGTTCCTGTACTATCAAGAAAGACCCCAAGTGTGACAGAGGTGTGTCTGCAAAAGTATACTTCTAGCAACTGGGTTCTTGTACTATCAAGAAAGACTCCTAGTGGGACAGTCGTATGTCTGCAATCTTATACTTCTAGCAACTGGGTTCTTGTACTATCAAGAAAGACTCCTAGTTGGAAATTGGTATGACTGCAAACTTGTACTTCTAGCAACTTGGTTCATGTTCTATCAAGAGAGACCCATAGTAGGACAGTGGTATGTCTGGGAACTTGTACTTCTAGCAACTGGTTTCTTGTACTATCAAGAAAGACCCCTAGTCGGACAGTAGTATGTCTGCAAACTTACACTTCTAGCAACTGGGTTCTTATACTATCAAGAAAGACCCCTAATGGGACAGTGGTATGTCTGAAAATTTATACTTCTAGCAACTGGGTTCCTGTACTATCAAGAAAACCCCTAGTGGGACAGTGGTATGTCTGGGAACTTGTACTTATAACAAATGGGTTCTTGTACTATCAAGAAAGACCCCTAGTGGGACAGTCGTAAGTCTGCAATCTTATACTTCTAGCAACTGGGTTCTTGTACTATCAAGAAAGACCCCTACTAGGACAGTGGTATGTCTGCAAACTTATACTCCTGGCAACTGGGTTCTTGTACTATCAAGAAAGACTCCTAGTGAGACATTGGTAGGACTGCAAACTTGTACTTTTAGCAACTGGGTTCTTGTACCATCAAGAAAGACCCCTAGTTAGACAGTGATATGTCTGGGAACTTGTATTTCTAGCAACTGGTTTCTTGTACTATCAAGAAAGACTCCTAGTGGGACAGTGGTATGTCTGCAAACTTATACCTCTCGCAACAGGGTTCATGTATCATCAAGAAAGACACCTAGTGGGACAGTCGTATGTCTGCGATCTTATACTTCTAGCAACTGGGTTCTTGTACTATCAAAAAAGACCCCTAGTGAGACAGTGGTATGTCTGGGAACTTATACTTCTATCAACTGGGTTCTTATACTATCAAGAAAACCCCTAATGGGACAGTGGTGTGTCTGCAAACGTATACTTCTAGCAACTGGGTTCTTGTACTATCAAGAAAGACTCCTAGTGGGACAGTCGTATGTCTGGGAACTTGTACTTCTTGCAACTGAGTTGTTGTACTATCAAGAAAGATCCCTAGTGGGACAGTGGTATGTATGCAAACTTATACTTCTAGCAACTGAGTTCTTGTACTATCAAGAAAAACCCCTAGTGTGACAGAGGTGTGTCTGCAAACGTATACTTCTAGCAACTGGGTTCTTGTACTATCAAGAAAGACTCCTAGTGGGACAGTCGTATGTCTGCAATCTTATACTTCTATCAACTGGGTTCTTGTACTATCAAGAAAGACCACTACTGGGACAGTGGTATGTCTGCAAACTTCTACTCCTGGCAACTAAGTTCTTGTACTATCAAGAAAGACTCCTAGTGGGACATTGGTATGACTGCAAACTTGTACTTCTAGCAACTGGGTTCTTGTACTATCAAGAAAGACCCCTAGTCAGACAGTGACATGTCTGAAAACTTGTACTTCTAGCAACTGGTTTCTTGTACTATCAAGAAAGACTCCTAGTGGGACAGTGGTATGTCTGCAAACTTATACCTCTCGCAACCGGGTTCATGTATCATCAAGAAAGACACGTAGTGGGACAGTGGTACGTCTGCAAATTTATACTTTTAGCAACTGGGTTCTTGTACTATCAAGAAAGACCCCTAGTCGGACAGTGGTATGTCTGCAAACTTATACTTCTAGCAACTGGGTTCCTGTACTATCAAGAAAGACCCACAGTGGGACAGTGGTATGTCTGGGAACTTGTACTTCTAGCAACTAGGTTCTTGTACTATCAAGAAAGACCCCTAGTGAGACAGTGGTATGTCTGGGAACTTGTACTTCTAGCAACTGGGTTCCTGAACTATCAAGAAAGACTCCTCGTGGGACAGTTGTATGTCTGCAAACTCATACTTCGAGCAACTCGGTTCCTGTACTATCAAGAAAGACCCCTAGTGGGACAGTGGTATGTAGGCAAACTTATACTTCTAGCAACTGGGTTCTTGTACTATCAAGAAAACCCCTAGTGTGACAGAGGTGTGTCTGCAAACGTATACTTCTAGCAACTGGGTTCTTGTACTATCAAGAAAGACTCCTAGTGGGACAGTCGTATGTCTGCAATCTTATACTTCTAGCAACTGGGTTCTTGTACTATCAAGAAAGACCACTACTGGGACAGTGGTATGTCTGCAAACTTCTACTCCTGGCAACTAAGTTCTTGTACTATCAAGAAAGACTCCTAGTGGGACATTGGTATGACTGCAAACTTGTACTTCTAGCAACTGGGTTCTTGTACTATCAAGAAAGACCCCTAGTCAGACAGTGACATGTCTGAAAACTTGTACTTCTAGCAACTGGTTTCTTGTACTATCAAGAAAGACTCCTAGTGGGACAGTGGTATGTCTGCAAATTTACACTTTAAGCAACTGGGTTCTTGTACTATCAAGAAAGACCCCTAGTCGGACAGTGGTATGTCTGCAAACTTATACTTCTAGCAACTGGGTTCCTGTACTATCAAGAAAGACCCATAGTGGGACAGTGGTATGTCTGGGAACTTGTACTTCTAGCAACTGGTTTCTTGTACTATCAAGAAAGACCCCTAGTCGGACAGTAGTATGTCTGCAAACTTACACTTCTAGCAACTGGGTTCTTGTACTATCAAGAAAGACCCCTAATGGGACAGTGGTATGTCTGAAAAGTTATACTTCTAGCAACTGGGTTCCTGTACTATCAAGAAAAACACCTAGTGGGACAGTGGTATGTCTGGGAACTTGTACTTATAACAAATGGGTTCTTGTACTATCAAGAAAGACCCCTAGTGGGACAGTCGTAAGTCTGCAATCTTATACTTCTAGCAACTGGGTTCTTGTACTATCAAGAAAGACCCCTAGTGGGACAGTGGTATGTCTGCAAACTTATACTCCTGGCAACTGGGTTCTTGTACTATCAAGAAAGACTCCTAGTGAGACATTGGTAGGACTGCAAACTTGTACTTTTAGCAACTGGGTTCTTGTACTATCAAGAAAGACCCCTAGTGAGACAGTGATATGTCTGGGAACTTGTACTTCTAGCAACTGGTTTCTTGTACTATCAAGAAAGACTCCTAGTGGGACAGTGGTATGTCTGCAAACTTATACCTCTCGCAACAGGGTTCATGTATCATCAAGAAAGACACCTAGTGGGACAGTGGTAGGTCTGCAAATTTATACTTCTAGCAACTGGGTTCTTGTACTATCAAGAAAGACCCCTAGTGGGACAGTGGTATGTCTGCAAACTTATACTTCCAGCAACTGGGTTCCTGTACTATCAAGAAAGATCCCTAGTGGGACAGTGGTATGTCTGGGAACTTGTACTTCTTGCAACTGGGTTCTTGTACTATCAAGAAAGATCCCTAGTGGGACAGTGGTATGTCTGCAAACTTATACTTCTAGCAACTGGGTTCTTGTACTATCAAGAAAGACCCTAGTGG